>NW_007825866.1:0-811 GCF_000696425.1 Galeopterus variegatus
TTTGGAATTTTTTTTTTTAATTTTAGTATTTTTTTTTTCAGCTGTACTATTTTTTGAGAGCTGTTTTTTTTCTTTTTCTTTTTTTTTTTGTATGGACATAGAGAAGTATAAATCCGATGTTAGTTCAAGAGAGTACTTGCTTCTGATTCTGTTCCAACTTTTGTAATTTTAAATGTTGCAATATAAGTAAGTGAGTGCTAGCTGAGAGCATCAACGAGATGAAACTTTCAACTACATCCTTTGAAACGGTCTATCTGCATTTTTAGAGGGAGAAGGAGCTGGTTAATAAAGCAAATATGATATTCAGTCTAGAAATATGCTTATCAATTCAGACATATTATGATTTAATGACAAAACCTTGGTATGTGATCATATATAAAACAGAGCTTACACAGCTAACAATTTATCTATTTTTTTTTTTGTATTGATTGTCATGTTAAGATTGAGAGACTGTAGATCAGGCATGTTTACTTTACTGAAATGGTAATGTCTAAAGCCAATTTATTTTTAATACTGTTTACATAATGCTATTCATAAAACAAAATAAATTATATTGAATAATAAATTTTTCTTTATATTTTACTTTACTTCGATTTCTGTATCTTGGGGTAAAGGTACTAAAGGCAGAGAGAGAGAGAAATGAAACAAAACAGAAAACTCCAATACTTCTCTTTTATGTCAAGAACTTGATATTTAAGATGTTTGAAAGCAAGTTAACTCTAAAAAAATTTGTACCCCCAAATATTAAAATATTTAAAATATTAATAAACCATTATTTATTAAATTATACATATCACCTATGATTTTGATA
>NW_007825867.1:0-811 GCF_000696425.1 Galeopterus variegatus
TTGATGCCATATTTTCCAAAAACAAATAGAATTCCCTTTCTTTCCCAATACTTGGCTCTAAAAGTTTCATATATGTTACTTCTCTTGTACTTTTTAAGTAGCTTCAGTTACCCAAGATGCAAATCTTAGACAATTAATGAGGTAGAAGTATCAAATACCATCCCAAAAGATATTTAAAAGCTAAATTATAAATTCTACTATAAAATTATAAACTTGACTACAAAATATTCAAAGTTTGAGAAAAACAATAGAACTATATGTCTACTAGAACTATTATTTACCAATCTAAATATGCTAATATTACAAAAATTCCTGCCAAATTTTTTTCTGAGATAATTTTTAAAAAGTTACATGTAATTGTTTATACACTAAATACCTTACACTGTAACCTCTATTCTCTCCATTAATGGTGGATGGATGCAAAAAATAATTTCAAAATGATACACAATGTTATATTTGAATAAAATACTATGTATATATAATGCACATTATATAAACAATATACAAGTGGTCTTCAAAAGGTTTGTGGAAAGATTCATGTTATCATTTAATTGCATTTTCCCACAAACTTTTGAAGTACCCTCATATATAAATACCTATTTTATGAATTTACAATACTTGTATAACTTTCAAGAAAATAACTTTAAACGTGAATTTCCATATGGGTTACAGTTTTGTAGGAGAGGTTAACTCAGAGAACACTGACTTAGCATTAGCATTTACAGAGTAAATTTGTATGGAACTCACACACACACACACACATGCACACCCTTTACATACACCTTGACAGTCCCCATAGCTCCTTGATCTG
>NW_007825868.1:0-811 GCF_000696425.1 Galeopterus variegatus
TTTGAAATTTTTCTTAATATATTTATATTATAAATATTCTGTAAAGAATGTCTTAGAGACTATAATTTCCCCACACTTTGAATTATTTTCTCAGGATAAATAAATATCTAGATGTAAAATTATAGCCCCAAATTTGTGAATATTTGTATGACTTTTACATGTTTTCATAGAATGTTTTAAAACAAAAATAGTGTTCCAGATTTCTTGAGTCCTTAAATCTGGGGAAAATTCACTAAAATATGTAGAACTTAAGGTATCATTAAACATTACATAATAGCAAATCAAGGCAAATGTTAACAAACTCCCAAAATACCCTGTGTATTTTTATTGGGAAATTTAACTTTGGCTTGATATATTTTTTTAAAAATACAACAAATCACAACATTCACAATTTTGAACAACCTACAAATGTTTTTGGAGGCAAAATACACAAACGATGGTGGTCACAATGGATTGGTGAGCATAAATCAAAAGGTGTGCATTATTAAACGGCAAGCTTTCTTTTGTTACATATGGAAGCCTTGCTGAAAGTCTATTTATTATTCTCTAGATACTTTTTTAAATGAAACTGAAAAATAGGTTAGTCATCATTAAAATGTTGGGTAATATGTCTTAATACGCATTTCTTTTTTGTAAAGAATATTTTTGAGGAATGTCACAAAATTCTATGGCATTTAAGAAAGTTCGTCTTGCTTTTAGATTCATGGGACTTTCTGCAAAAGTAAATGGAAATAAGGAGGGTAACTTATAATTAAAATATATTTTTAAAAAGGATTTTGAGCCCATCTCATTGTTTATTGTCTTATCTGTT
>NW_007825869.1:0-811 GCF_000696425.1 Galeopterus variegatus
CTGAAACCTGAAGATGATAAAATCAAATGCATTTATTACCCATAGGCATTTTATGGTCACATAGAAAAAATTCAAACATAAACAGTAAATATTTAAAGTACTCATAGAAAAGTAGACATATGTTGTAAATGACTTTTGAGCAGAAACAATAAAATTGAAAAGACAATAGAAAGAAACACTTAAAATGGTAGAGAAAATAAAATTTACCAACCCATCAAAATTGTTGTTCACATGTAAAGGTGATATAAAAACACTTTTAGGGAAAGGAAAGCTGAGAGGTTGTATCTTTATTGTACTATATTAAATTTTATAATAAGTGTTTCAAACTAAAACAAATGGCTCCAAATGAAAACTTGGTTCCATAGAACAGAAGGAAGTACAGTAAAAATTCTTAATATTTGTGAAAAGATTAAATTCTTTTTTTGCAATTACTGGATTTGATAGAAAACTGACTTTAAAACAACATTAACATTTTTTGTGGTATCTTATAAAACCAGTTATAAAATATATGACAATATTGTCTTTTCCTCTCAAGGATATCTTTTCTAGGTATGGATTTGTTTTTTCTGCCAGTCAAGCCTTAGCTGGCATCACTATTCAGAGACATAGAATGCTAGATGCACAGGCAGAGAATCTCATATGATATATAATTTGACTAGAGAACTTACATCAGAGGAAAGGAGGCCCATTATCATGGAATCCACTGGTCATCCAAAATAAACCTGCCTGATATAGCAAGGAAACCCATATAGAAAGCAGATTTGAAATGTCTGCTAAGCAGAAAATTCTTTGAAAAGATGGCTTTCATCTT
>NW_007825870.1:0-811 GCF_000696425.1 Galeopterus variegatus
GTGAGCAGTTAGGAACTAAGACTCAGAACCCTTCGAGATTATTGAGAGCCCCGTTGCATTTGATGCAGTAGAGAGCTTAAAAGAGCTGGAAAAGGGGTTGGAAAGGCAGTCGTGCACTGTTCTTCAGTCATACTAGCAAAAGAAGAAAAGATTCTTCTTCATTTACTCTAGAAAGACGTGCCAAGCTCTCTACTTCTTTTTGCTTTACACCAGCCTTCTGAGATCAGAGTATTGTCCTCTGCAGCTGAGGAGGAGAGGTGAAACTCCAAGACCTCATCTGCAAATTCCTGTGCAGCTGGTGAGTGAAAGAGCAAGAATTCAAACTCAGATCTTTCCGACTTCCTCTGTATGTCTCTATTTCCTCATCCACAAAATGGGAATGTTAACTGAGATAAGGCTTTCTGCATACTGAGGAATCTTACTAACTTCGTTAATGGAAAGTGCTGTGTTTATGTAACTCACAAAACTATCCTCCGTATCACTTAAAGTCATCTGGTAGTCAATGCCGAATGTTGTCAGGAATATTGGAGTGGGGGTTGAATGTTTGATATCAATGCTATACATTTTACTAATGAGGTGGTCTTGGGCTGATCATTGAACTCTTTGTGACTCTACAAAATGGAAATATTAACTACCTTTTGGAGCTGTGGTGGTGATGAAGAAAGATATTGCATATTGAGTACTTAGCCTAGTTCCTGGTCCAAGGTAGTATTCAGTAAATGTTAGAAATAGTAATATGAGCCAAGTAATAATTAAAAAAATTAATGATGATAATAATTGCATTCTTACATAGATGTGTGTGTGTGTGTGT
>NW_007825871.1:0-811 GCF_000696425.1 Galeopterus variegatus
CTACTCTCATTTAAACTGAGACTCACTCTTCTCCACCTGCCCATCCAGCCAGTTTGTTTAACATATCTGGTTTTGGGGTATCCCCAGGAACATTCTTATCAACTTTGGGACAGAGCTTAGAGCAAGTCTCACTGTTCTGGGATAAATCCAGGTGAGAGAAGCATTAACGTGCTACCGGTGAGAATGGCTATCTTTGCCTGGATGTTACAGGTTTCAGGACTTGAAGGTTAAATCTACAGCAGCAGAAAGAAACTTTGTAAATTTTTCCTCTAGCCTGAAATTGGCTTCCTTGAAATCAGATCTTTCTAATAAACAGAGAAAACAACTCAAGTGAGTCTCTCATGTCAGGCCCAAACCTAAGGGAAATAGCTCGAAGGGCTTCAGTCTGGATCCACTAAAGAACTCATACTCCATTACATGACATTATCCTTCAAGAAAGGGAGAACCCAAAACAATCCTAGCTTCAGAAATCTCTACCCTCGGGCCGGCCCGGTGGCGCACTGGAGAGTGTGCCGCTTGGGAGCGCGGCGGTGCTCCCACCGAGGGTTCGGATCCTATGTGGAGACCAGTTCCCGCTCACTGGCTGAGTGCGGTGCGGGCGCGACACCGAGGGTTGCAATCCCGTTACCGGTCAGTAAAAAAGACAAAAAAGGAAAAAAAAAAATCTCTACCCTCAACAGAAGGACTTTTTAAAAAACAGAGCTTGAGAAGGCCAAATCTCTATTTTTTAACCAAAGGAAAGGAAGTAACATTTATGGGACACTTGTGTTCTATGTGAGATGATTTAAACACGTTAAATTCTCAGATCCGG
>NW_007825872.1:0-811 GCF_000696425.1 Galeopterus variegatus
AAGCTTCAGGAAACAGTCACTGTCATACATTGCAGGTGTTAATTCAAAGTTAATGCTTCTCTTCCTGATGGCTGAGCCAGCCCTACCCTTAAGCTAAAGATTAGCCATTGGAGCACAAGGGATCTTAGACACTACTTTCCCCTTGCCTGGGGGCCTTTGTGCTGTGTACAATATACACACCATCCAAAGCCACTCTGCTGTCATCACTTATTAGCAGCTATACAATCTCTTTTTTATCTCACTTTCAGTATCATCAACCCACTGGCCTTCTTGTCCTTCTAAAAAGCTGGATTTATTTAGAAGACTGCGGGTAATCCTTTTTAACCACTTTGGTTATCTTGCCCTTCTTTGAACTGCCACAACATTTACTGACTACATTCTACACTTAATGTGATAGCCTTTTGATATTAAAGAATCCCATTTTTATTACTTAAAAAGATAAAATAAGAGATATTCTGCACAAAATAACTTTTATACTTCCCTTTAATAAAACTAACAGCTATCAGGAAAGTTTTTCCGATCAAACCAATGCCATTCTCTATTTTTGATCATGTTAAATTTAATTTAATTTAATTTAATTTCAAATAATCACATTTAAAGTGTGGTCATGACTTTCATGATCAACCCTATTCTTCAAGATTTCCAGCTGTATTTAGAAAAATATTAGGCCATTATAAAATAAATAGCAATGTAGAAAATTATTTTAATTCAACAAGAGTCTGTAAACTTTTAAATTACCTTAGAGTTTTTTGTAGATATCAATTACACTTTCTGTGAAACTAAACCATTTTCTCTTCTTTCTGGGTGCACA
>NW_007825873.1:0-811 GCF_000696425.1 Galeopterus variegatus
TTTGTTTGTTTGTTTTGAGCTATTTAGTTTTTCTTCACATGTCCTTTGGAACCAACCGTGAATTTGTGAGCCAATTGATTATTGATAGAGGTACTCTTCTTATGGAATAGAATTTTGCTCCTGGTAAAGTAAAGAGCTCTGTGTAGCTAGAATAAAAAATAAAATGTATGACAACAGCAGCATAAAGAATGGATGGAAAAGTGTAAACATGCACTTACCAGGGTCTTACAATATATGTGAAATAGTATAATATCAATTTAAGATTAACTGTGATAGATTAGAAGATCCATTGGAAATTCTAAAGCTACCTTTGAAACCAAAACAAAACACAAAGAGACACAGCTAATAAGAAAATAAAGCAGTAAAATGGAATCATAAGAAATACTCAGTCTAAAAGAAGTCAGAAGAGGAGGAAAAAAGTGAGCAAAGTGACTTCTGAAACAAGCTCAGACGTGTTCTGTGGGCCAGTTGTTTGTACTCCCTACTCCCAGAGCTGTGAGTGCGAAGGCGGCCTGTATTCCTTTATATGCAAAGAACTGGTACCCTTTTTAGAAGAACTCACATCTCTATGTGGAGTCTCTGCCAGTACTCAGGCTGTCGCCCGTTCCACACTGCTCCCCTGTTCTACGGCCCCCACGGTCTCTGTCCCTTCTGTTTAGCACTCAGGTGTAAAAGGGTCAATGCTTTGACTTTGTCGCTAACTTCTGTACTTGCCAATCCAAGATGTTGCGTAATAAAGTGGAATTAATTGATCTTTGGGTTTTTTCGGTGATGTCTCAATATACTTTACTCCCCCCCCCCCCCCCCCCCC
>NW_007825874.1:0-811 GCF_000696425.1 Galeopterus variegatus
GTCAGTTTAGTGGGTCCTGGCCAGCAGTTTAAAAAAGTGACACATGCTGGTCTGAAGGCACCACGGTCAGTTCATGGTCTATTACAGATGGGGCTCCTTGCTCTGCTCTTTCTCCTTCTCACGACTGCACTTGACTCATCTTTAAAAAATAAATAAAAATCAGGCTGGCCCGTGGCTCACTTGGGAGAGTGCGGTACTGATAACACCAAGGCCACGGGTTCGGATCCCATATAGGGATGGCCGGTTAGCTCACTGGGTGAGCGTGATGCTGACAACACCAAGTCAAGGGTTAAGATCCCCTTACAGTCATCTAAAAAATAAATAAATAAAAATAAATAAATCTTTTTTTTTTTTTAAAGATGACTGGTAAGTGGATCTTAACTCTAGACTTGGTGTTGTCAGCATCACGCTCTCCCAAGTGAGCAATGGGCTGGCCCTAAAATAAATAAATCAGTCAATAATTTAAAAACATAAAAAAGCAATGTAGAATAGAAATTCAGGTAAGCATTGATTCTTATAAATTTTGCTTCCATTGTATAAGGGTACTTCAAAAAGTGTGTGGGAAAATGGAGTTAAACAATAATAGGAATCCTTCCACGGACTTTTTGAAGACCCCTTGTACAAGCAAGTGTATTGTAAAATCAGTTGTAAGATAAAATATATTTCTTATAGTGGGTCAGGTTCACAGAAGTTTGAAAGCCAGGCCACAAGCAGCAAGGTGCTGTTTGAGGCTTTCTAAGGAGGGGGGGGAATATGATCAGACTGGTGATGTGCAGAGATCCGTCTGCTGCCAGTTGGATGGCCGTGGTGG
>NW_007825875.1:0-811 GCF_000696425.1 Galeopterus variegatus
GGCTTATAAATTAACATGTGGTGCACCCTTAACCATACTCTCGCCTCACCATCTACAAGGACCTCCTTACCTACAAGGCTCTACACTCCCTTCCCCCATTCAGGCATTCAGGCTTACTTTGCTCTTTCCTAGAAAATCCTGATATTACCTTTCTTCCATGCTCGCCTCTAAACCCTGCTACCCTTCTCCCTATTCCCTATCCACCCAACACCCCAATTCATAACTGTTTAGAAGCCCTACAAAATTTCATTCCTTGTCACTCCTCCATCTCCGAGGGCCCTCTGCCTGAGGCTGATTACACCTGGTTCATGGAACGGTCCTCATTCAGGAGCGGGTTTGAACATTGTGCAGGCTATGCTGCGGTTTCTTTAAACTCAAGTATAGAAGCTCAGCCATTACCCTCCAGTACCACTAACCAACAAGCTGAACTCACTGCGGCCACTCGGGCCTGTATACAGGCAGAAGGAAAATCCCTTAACTTGGACACAGATTCCAAATACGTTTTCCACACACTTGTATCCCATGCAGCAATTTGGAAGGAAAGAGGATTGCTCAACACCAAAGGCAATGCTATAACCAATTCTGCCTTAATAGACAAACTCCTTGAAGCCTCTCGGCTACCCAAGGAGTTAGGAGTCTCCCATTGCAAAGCACATGAAAAGGACAACTCACCCATAACACAGGGAAATACTAAAGCAGACCAGACAGTCCAAATGGCTGCTGCTGCAGGTCCTCTCACTCCAGACGTCACGCTCTTTCCCCTCCTGCAAGGTACTTCAGACAATCCTGCTCCAACACCAGATGATAAATC
>NW_007825876.1:0-811 GCF_000696425.1 Galeopterus variegatus
ATTCTCTCTTACCCTGGATTGGGCATAATTCAGAGGTTTCTTACCAGGAGACTCAAGCTTCGAAGGTTAGAGGGTAATTAGCTCAAATCTTTTGCCCAGGAGGAGAAGCAGGTCAAAAAACAGAGATGCAAAGCTCTCTCCAAAGGAAGACAGAGTGTCAGGTAGTAAACTTAAACACAAAGAAATTTTAGTAAAAAGCAATTAAAAGGAAATTTGTGGCTTTGTTAGATATATAAGTTCAACCATAGGTCAGCTAGTGAACCACGGAGAACTGACTAGGTAACAATTAAAAAGAGACCTCATTGAATCAGGACAATTCTTAAATACTGACTTCAAAAACTATTCCTACATAAAAGACCAAATTTAATTGGCTTATTGTGTGGGGCAATTTGTGACACAGAACATTGCCGAAAACAACTACATCTACCAACTACATTTCACCAAAAAGAGCAGAATATGCATTCTTCTAAAATTTACACGGACCAGAATAGATTATTCTATGCTATAAATCTAACCTCAATAAATTTTAAAGGATTAAAATAAAACAAAAGTATACTCTCTAGCCACAATCGAATAAAATTAGAAATCAATAACAGAACGAAATTTGGGAGACTCAAAAATAGGTAAAAATTATGCAACATACTCCTAAATAACCGATGGTCAAAGAAGAAATCACAAGGGAAACTAGAAAATATTTCCAAATGAATAAAAATGAATACCCAACATACCAAAAATTAAGGGATGCAGCTAAAAGAGTGCCTGCAGGAAAAATTATAGTTGGAAATGCCTATATTAAAAACAAGAAAGATGT
>NW_007825877.1:0-811 GCF_000696425.1 Galeopterus variegatus
ATTGTTCAGGAAAGCAGCTTCTAAAATATTTTAAATAACATAATTGCCTCACAATTACTTTGAACATACTGAACAATTTTTTCTTCCACTGAGAAGAAGCTGAGCTCCTGCAAAAGAAAAATATCACTGAGCTATTATATACTGAAATAATCCAGAAACCTAACAACAGAAAGTTTTTCTTCATTGCCAAGTGATCGGAACAATTCATTTAATGACTCACTTTCTCACACTTTTCCTCTGGCTAAATTTATACAAGAATCTGCTTATTTTTTTCTGTGTTTCTGTAGTTCACAACAATGGATCCTGAAGGAATGGAGTCACAAAGAAAAGTGTTCCCTTTATTCTTTATCCTCTATTTTTTTAACTTTATTTTATTTTTA
The DNA here is from genome assembly GCF_000696425.1 of Galeopterus variegatus. NCBI lineage: Eukaryota > Metazoa > Chordata > Mammalia > Dermoptera > Cynocephalidae > Galeopterus > Galeopterus variegatus. Next base: position 381 of record NW_007825877.1, read on the forward strand.
TTGTATTATGTTTTTTCATTATTTTATTGTTATTTTATATATTTATTTATTTTTTTAACTCTCACATTAGTCCTGAACTCACATAGGCCTCTCCCCAAACCCCACCTCCAACATTTCTGTTAGATATTTTTGGAGCTGTATCTATATGGTCCTTGCTGACATCCTAATATGACTCAGATTTTTACTTATTTTCTAACATGGGAAATCCAGCTCACCCATGGGCTGGCATTGCTGTGACAGCTAACTTGAGCATCTTCCACTGTCTTCTGTAAGTGGCAATTGGTGTTTATTCTCTGTCTTCAGTGTAGTAATCACTGTCAGTGCCTTATTCATGTGTCACAGAACCTGTTTGCAGAAATCGCATTCATAAACACTGCATTGTGAACATTTTAATTTTAAGAACAAGAACTTCTTCACCTTTATCTGTCATA
>NW_007825879.1:0-811 GCF_000696425.1 Galeopterus variegatus
TTCTGGAGGCTGGGGAGTCCAATGTTGAGGGGGCATTCTGGTGAGAGCCTTCTTTCTGGTGGAGAGCCTTCTTTCTGGTGAAAGCCTTCTTTCTGCAGAGTCCCGAGGCAGTGCAGGGTGTGTATCACATGGTAAGGGGGCATGCTCACATATTAGCTCAGGTCTCCCTTTCTTTTCTTAAAAAGCCACCAGTTCCACTTGCATGATAACCCATTAATCCACAAATAGATTAATCCATGCTTTCATGCATGATCCAATCACCTCGTAAAGGACCTATCTTTCAAAACCGCCACATTGGGGGCTCAAGTTTCAACATCCGTTTTGGAGGGGACATACATTCCAACCATAGGACTCTTTTCTTCCCCAACTCCACTAAAGGCACGGACTCTTCAAACCACAAATCTGGGAGTCACCCCTGATACCTGCATCATCTATCAAGTCTTAGTGATTTCACATCCAAAATGTAACTTAAATCCATCTGCTTCTAGCCACCTAAACCATCACCAAGATACCAGCCAGCACTGTATCTTGTCTGAACACTACAATTGCTTCCAGACTAGTCTTTGCACTCCACTTATGCTGCCTGTCAAACCATCCTCGGCTCATCAACCAAAGCAATCCTTTTCAATTGTAAATATCATCTTAGCATTCCACTTTCAAACTCTAATTGGTTCCTATTTTTCATCAACTAAAAAAATCTTTAATATGGCATAAATGCCCTGAGGAATCGTGCCTCTCTCCTACCTCCAAATGTGAAACACACAACTTCTCACTTACCATGCTCTGCTCTGCTTTCCCTTCCTCTAGAGCG
>NW_007825880.1:0-811 GCF_000696425.1 Galeopterus variegatus
CATATGCCCTTATAAAAATAATATGCTTTTCTTGAACTTTTATGTAGGAAAAAACTGTAGAAATATATATATATACACATACATTGAAAAAAACCTGTTAATTTGAGCCACTGATACTCCATTTAAAGTTAAATTTTTCCAGAGGCCTGTGAAATATTATCAAATTTTATATATATATATCTATACACATACATTGAAAAAAACCTGTTAATTTGAGCCACTGATACTCCATTTAAAGTTAAATTTTTCCAGAGGCCTGTGAAATATTATCAAATTTCCTCCCAATGTTTCCCTCCCCTGTTCTCTTATTTTTCCAGAGGCCTGTGAAATATTATCAAATTTCCTCCCAATGTTTCCCTCCCCTGTTCTCTTTCTTCCTTGGTATTTCTTCCAGTCCAGTAGCTTACATGGTAAATGTTTGAGTTTTATAAAATTTCTGCCTTTAGTTTTTAACTTCAGAAGCTCAGAAAATTGCAAGCATTTGCAAAACAGCATTTATTATACTCAAGAGGTAAATGTTGGAATCATCAGATTGTTACAAACCAAAATAAGTTGTCATAGATGAGAATCAAAAGGGATGGCTAAAGTATTTATGTGTTTATGTGTCATCTCATTCGGATGGAAAACATGCACAGTAATACACTAAAAGTATAACTGGAAAAATATATTCCTAAATTAGCAATAGCATCTCTAAAAAAAAAAAGTCTAAGATAATAAATGATCAAGGACATGAGCAAAGTTTTATAGATAAGGATGTCCATTGCAGTATTAATTACAGTAGTGAGAAGGATGATTAAACAATAGGCGGAAC
>NW_007825881.1:0-811 GCF_000696425.1 Galeopterus variegatus
AGGAATCATCCCCCGAATGTTAGAGACACTAGAGAAGGCACGTATCTTCTTCTGCTGGAGTCAAAGTTCAGACAAGTGATCCCAGCATTGCCATGAGTCCCAATAAATTCAGACAGCTGTCTTCCCCTTTCACCATCTGTATCAGGAAGTTGAAAAAAAGTGACCTAGAAATAATGGCTATCATGTTAAAGAGAATTTGCACTTAGAAGTCTAGTGTTACAGATATTAAAGATAAAAGTTTACCCTGAAAGTATCTGTACTTCCAGTACCTGTTGCCTTACCTGAGTGTATTTGTTTGCTAGGGCTGTCATAACAGAACACCACAGACTAGGTGGCTTAAACAACAAAAACTCATTGTCTCACAGTCTGGAGGTTGGAAGTCCTGGATCAAGGAGAGGGTAGGTTTTGTTCTCCTGAGGCCTCTCTCTTTGGCTTGCAGACGGCCGTCTTCTTGCTGTGTCCTCACATGGTCTTTCTCCTGTGCACACATGTATCTTGTCCTCATCTCCTCTTCTTGTAAGGACACAAGTCAAACTGGATTAGGGCCCACCCTAAGGGCCTCATTTTAACATAATCACCTCTTTAAAGGCCATTTCTCCAAATATGGTCACATTCTGAGGTACTGGGGGTTAGGTCTTCAACATACCAATTGGAGGGTACACAAGGCAGCCCATAATACTCACTGACAAGACTGGAAGATTTAGAAATCATAGGCACAATATGATCATCTGGGCTCAGAGAAAATAAGTGTGAATTGAATTTTGAGCAGTAAAATTTATCCAATGTCAGGGCAAAGCTGAATGAGAATGTG
>NW_007825882.1:0-811 GCF_000696425.1 Galeopterus variegatus
GTCCGGTACGGGCGCGACACTGAGGGTTGTGATCCATTGCCAGTCATGAAAAAAGACAAAAGGGAAAAAAAAAATGTCGTTTAATAATAACTTGTTATTACCGATATTAAGTAATCATATATTTCTAAAAAATCCTTGCTTTTGACTGTGGAATTATGGTGTCATTCTAAATTTTACTTTGGGCTCCAGTGTCAACAGTTATACCATAGGTTCAGTGGGCAATTGCCATTATAAGAAAACCAGTGACCAACTATGTTTGTGTAATCTCTAAATATCTAGATTAATTATTTTAGCAAGTATAATAAATATGTAAAGAAAAAATGGCAAAGCTTACTCATTCCTCCCTCCTACCTAGTGCAGGGAGATAAAAATAACTTCTCTTTCATAATCAGTTTTGATTTTGTCCTAAGAAAAAAATAAATAACTAAATTGGGGAATTTTCCAATAATTTATTTTTATTTATTTATTTATTTTTTCCTTATTTTGTCTTTTTTCGTGTCTGGCAACGGATCGCAACCCTCAGTGTCGCACCCGTACCGGACCAGGACCGGCAACGGGATCGCAACCCTCGGTGTTGCGCCGGCACCTCGCTCAGCCAGTGAGCGGGAACTGGTCTGTATGTGGGATCTGAACCCTGGTGGGAGCGCCGCCGTGCTCCCAAGCGGCGCACTGTAGCAGTGCGCCACTGGGCCGGCCCCAGTAATTTATTTTTTTACATTTTCTTTAATTTTGACTATTCAAAAATTCCTTATGGTGGATTTACTAACTAGCATTATTACATAAATATTCTGAACACATGTGCTGTATTTAT
>NW_007825883.1:0-811 GCF_000696425.1 Galeopterus variegatus
AATTAAAAAAAAAAAAAAAAAAAAAAAAGAAATTTAAAGTCTACATGAATTGACTTGGTCTCTCTAGGTTATATGTCACCTCAGCTACTGTTGTTTTTTGTTTGTTTGTTTTGTTTTGCTTTCTCCATTTTTTTCCTAATCAATAAATTCTCATACTTGGCTAATTTTGAGGATTGATGTTGCTTTTTTGTTATTTTTTCAGGCTTCTTCATCTTTGAGACTCAATTCAGGTGTTATTTTCGAGAGGTCAATGTAATTTCCACCAATGTCAAAAAGCAGAATTATGCTCTTCATATTTCATGCTTTTCAAGGTTCTACACTCTGTGACATAACCTATGATAGACCGATGTCAAAAAGCAGAATTATGCTCTTCATATTTCATGCTTTTCAGGGTTCTACACTCTGTGACATAACCTATGATATTTCCCGTATTAAATAATGGAGGAATTACTATTACTAGAATAAAAGAAGGTATTCCACTCTATCAAGAAAAAAAATTCTCCATTATCACCAATGCCCTTTTACTGAGTAAAGTGAGTCCTAGAAACTGAATGAGTCATTTAAGTAGAAGTTAGAAATATTTCTTAGATTTCTTGCCCCAGGTACTAAAACAGGATTTTCTTTCCATGTGTTTTATTTGGCTAAATATAGATTCAAAAGTTAGAAGGAATGGGGCTTGTTACCAGTTCTCTAAAATTATATCATAACCTGCTTGATCTCTCCCAGAAGGGATACTTGACTTTCCTAAAAGTCATTAAGTTTCAGTTCAAACCACCTCACTTTTATTACAAACACAGAATTCTTCTCACCT
>NW_007825884.1:0-811 GCF_000696425.1 Galeopterus variegatus
TGGTCATCTCTGAGGTGAGATGATATTTCATTGTGGTTTTAATTTGCACTTCCCTGATCACTAGTGATGTTGAGCATTTTTTCATATACCTGTTGGACATTGTATATCTTCTTTTGAGAAATGTCTATTCAGGTCACTTGCCTATTTTTTAATCAGACTATTTTTTTTTTTCCTGTTGAGTGGTTTAAGTTCCTTGTGTATTGTGGATATTAATCCCTTGTCAAATGAATAGTTTGCAAATATTTTCTCCCGTTTTGCTGGTTGCCTCTTTGTTCTATTGATTGTCTCTTTTGCTGTGCAGAAGCTTTTTAGTGTGACAAAATCCCATTTGTCTATTTTTGCTTTTGTTGTCTGTGCTTTAGAAGTCTTCTTCATAAAACTTTTGCCCAGACTAATGTCTTCAGGTGTTTCCCCTATGTTTTTTTCTAGTAGTTTTGTAGTTTCAGGTCTTACATTTAACTTTTTAATGCATTTTGAGTTGATTTTGGTATATGGAGAGAGATAGGAGTCTAGTTTCATCTGCATATGAATACCCAGTTTTCCCAGCACTATTTATCAAAGAGGCTGTCCTTTTCACAATGCATATTCTCAGTGCCTGTGTCAAAGATCAGTTGGCTATAAATATGTGCATATATTTCTGGATTCTCTGTTCTGTTCCATTGGTCCATGTGTCTGTTTTTATGCCGGGACCACTCTGTTTTGGTTATAATAGCTTTGTAGTATATTTTAAAGTCAGGACTTTTCATTTTGCTCAGGACTGCTTTGGCTGTTTGGGATCTTTTGTGGTTTCATATGAATTTTAGGATTTTAT
>NW_007825885.1:0-811 GCF_000696425.1 Galeopterus variegatus
CCTTAGGTTATAAATGTAAATATATTTCATTATAATTTTGTTCTACAATCAGTGCAGCATATATAAATAAACTGAATAAAGCTAGACTGTGTGATAAATATCAGTTTCAATCAATGGTACCTAAGTTCCTATATACTGTTAGAATCTGTTATTTAGAAGGTTGAACCTGTTAAAAATGGCTTCATTATATAGGATCTACCTGTAAAGATTCATCATAAATATAAACTTCCACAACACTGGATAAGATCAGGCTACAAAGTCTCTTTTAGACAGATTGAGAAAGAACCATTTATAATAGTGGATAATAGGGAAAATAATTTCTTGAGGGGGAAATGTGAAAATTAAATACTTGTAAGACTACTTTGCAGAATAAAAACAGTTTTATTTTTGTAATCAGATCACACTAATATTAATAAATTGGATAACTGTGGGGCCACAATATGCCAATTTAGACCACTCTGACAGGACTACGTCCTAACGTGTTTTCTGTCTTCCCTTTATCTAATTGAATTTATACATCATTATTTATCAGTCTGGATCTTTTCCCATGTTTATTTTATGTGGCAATGATTGTTTGTGTTCTTGGATGTGAACTAGACTTGGAATATTTAATCCAATTTGGTCCAGAGAGCCAAGCAGACCATATCTACCCTTATACATTCGAGATTGTAGCTTTTGCCATTTCAGACAATTCTGTAGCTCAGAGCACTTGGAAATTTCTCATCAAATTCTGGAGGTCTGGAAAGGAATCAAATATTAGTGTTTTTTCTTTGAAATAGGATTTACTCTTTTTTTTTTTTTTTTTTTTTTT
>NW_007825886.1:0-811 GCF_000696425.1 Galeopterus variegatus
ATGGAAAGATGGCAAGTGAACAACCTAACACTTCACCTTATAGAACTAGAAAAACAAGAACCATCCAAACCTAAAGTTAGCCCACGGAGAGAAATCATTAAGATCAGAGCAGAACGTAATGAAATTGAAACCCCAAAAACATTAGAAAAAGATCAATGAATCAAAAAGTTGGTTTTTTGAAAAGATAAATAAAATTGACAAACCATTAGCATGGCTAACAAAAAAAAGTAGAGAGGAGATTCAAATAACAAAAATTAGAAATGAAAAAGGCGATATGAGAACTGATTCAACTGAAATACAAGGAATCATTTGAGATTACTATAAACAACTATACGGCAACAAATTTGAAAGTCTGGAGGAAATGGATAAATTTCTGGACACACACAAGCTCCCAAAACTGAACCATGAACGAGGTTGGCCCGTGGCTCACTAGGGAGAGTGCGGTGCTGATAACACCAAGGCCCCGGCTTCGAATCCCATATAGGGATGGCTGGTCCGCTCACTGGCTAAGCGTGGTGCTGACAAAACCAAGTCAAGGGTTAAGATCCCCTTACCAGTCATCTTTAAAAAAAACCAAAAAAACAAAAAACCCTGAACCATGAAGATGTAGAAAATTTGAACAGACCAATAACAATAAAGGAGATTGAAGCTGTTATCAGAAGGCTCCCAACACAGAAAAGCCCAGGACCAGATGGATTCACTGCAGAATTTTACCAAACATTCAAAGAGGAATTGACACCGATTATTTACAAACTATTCCAAAAGATTGAAACAGACGCACAGCTCCCAAACTCATTCTATGAAGCAAACA
>NW_007825887.1:0-811 GCF_000696425.1 Galeopterus variegatus
AGAAGTGGGATTGCTGGACCATATGGTAGATCTATCTGTAGTTGTTTCAGAAACCTCTGTACTGCTTTCCACAATGGCTGTAATACTTTACGGTCCTACCAACATTGTGGGTGAGTTCCCCTTTTTCCACATCCTTGTCAGCATTTGTTATTCTCCATCCTTCTAATAATGGCCAGTCTAACAGGAATGAGATGATATCTCAACGTGGTTTTGATATGCATTTCTTGATGACTAGTGACATTGAGCATTTTTTCATGTACCTGTTGGCTACTAGTATGCCTTTCTTGAAAAATGTCTATTCAGCTCATTTGTCCATTTTTTAATTGGATTATTTGAGTTTTTTTACTGAGAAGTTGTTTGAGTTCCTTATATATTCTGGGTATTAATCTCTTATCAGGTGAGTAGTTTGTAAATGTTTTCTCCCTCTCTTTCAGTTGCCTATCTGTTCTGTTGATTGTTTCTTTTGCTGTGTAGAAGCTTTTTAGTTTGATATAATTCCATTTATTTATTTTTTCTTTTGTTATTTGTGCTTTGGGAGTCTTATTCCTAAAGTCTTTGCCCAGTCATATTTCCTGGAGTGTTTCCCCTATGTTTTCTTTTAGTAGTTTTTTGGTTTGGGTTCTTATACTTAAATCTTTAATCCATTTTGAATTGATTTTGGTATATGATGAGAGGTGAAGGTCTAGTTTCATTCTTCTGTATATGAATGTCCAATTTTCCAAGAACCATTTACTGAAGAGGCAGTCTTTTCCCAATGTATGTTCTTGGTGCCTTCGTCAAAGATGAGGTGGCTGTAAGTATGTGGATTGAT
>NW_007825888.1:0-811 GCF_000696425.1 Galeopterus variegatus
CACCCGGGACGCGGGCTACGGGTGGGCGGGCGGGGAGGACGGAGGGTCTTGGCACCCCGAGACCGTGTGTGTCCGGGAAAGTTTAGTGGCAGATCCGGGTGCGGGAATCTCAGCCCCGGCAAGGCGGTGAGTGGGGCGCCGACCCGGGGCGGCACAAACTCCTCTCGCATCCGGCCGGGGGTGGGCAGGGCGCGGCGGAGGGGAGAGAGCCGGACAGAGTGAGACCGGGACAGACGGACAGCCGGAGACGCACTGCTGGGAGCACACCGGGCAGGGTCTGGAGCTCCTGCCCGGGCGCGCGCCCCGCTCCCTATCCCTGGACCGTTTCCTTGTCCCCTCCTGCGCCCGGAGCGGAGGTACTCGGGTACTGTGGCCTCAGGTACTACTGCCTTGGGGACCACCCTCCCGCGCTTCTTCATGTCTCGCCCCCGCCCTGCTGGGGGAAGAGACGCGCGAGACGAGGGAGTGCAGGGGACGCGCAGACCGGGGAAATCCTGCTCTCCCTCTGCAGTCAAGGTCCTCCTAAAACCTCGTTTGCCAGTTCCCAGCAGCCCTGATCTGTGCAGAGACCTTGATATGGGACACTCGAGGGAGAAGAGGAGGAGGTTTGGCATGGGCAGGTCACAGAGACTGGAATGGCAGGCACGAGGGCATTCCAGAGCTCTGGACCCTTGAGACTGGAGGTTGGCCAGTGCTGGGGGATGGAGCTGGGGCTGGGGCTGTCCCCTGCAGCTGGCCCAGCCTCTTGTCTCCCACAGAGGTAGGGTCTCTTGGGTGGGTGTGTTTCCCTTGACAAGTCCTAACGAAAGTA
>NW_007825889.1:0-811 GCF_000696425.1 Galeopterus variegatus
TATGTTTTCACACAACATTAGTGGTATTGATTATCATAAACAAAAGACAAATAGAAAAATCGTACAAAGCAATTAGAGGAGGAAAAGGGCACACTAGCTTCAGACTAGTGATAAAAAGACCCATTGCTCGCTATTCAGCTGAAATAATGGACCCAGAAGACAATAGAATACTACTTTATAACACAGAAAAAAGTAACTGCCAACACAGAATTCGCTACAGAGTAAAATTGACTTTCAAAAATCAAAACAAAATAAAGAAAATTTTAACAAATAAAAACTAAAAGATTAATCGGCCAGCAGAATTTTAATAAAATATAGAGTTCTTCAGGTGGAAGAAATAAGATCTCAAGAAACACAGGGATGCAAGAAGAAATGAGGGACAGCAGAAAGGACAAATGTGTAGATAAATATAAATAAATATTGCTTCTACAAAATAATAATAGCATTTTGTACTGTTTATAATATATGCATAATCAAAATGCACAAAATAATAAAAAGGTGGCTATAATTTAAGTGTAATTAAAGAGTTCTAATTATCTAGTTATTAGGGAGAAGATAAACATAAAATTTGCATTAAATTGAATAAATCTAGGTTCATTATAATCTTTAGATAACCAACAAGTAAATAAAGGGAAAGGAGGATAAGAAAAAAAAATTGATTAATTCCAAAGAAGGCAAGAAATGCGATAGGAAATAATTTGTCCACTTATTCATATAACAAAAAAGTAATATCATGTAGTTTAAATAGAAAAAGGTTATGATAACACATATGTTTTAGTAATTACCTTAAGTTAAGGCATTTTTTAAGAGA
>NW_007825890.1:0-811 GCF_000696425.1 Galeopterus variegatus
AAAAAAAAAAAACAGAAGGAAAGATAAAAAGGCTGAAAAAATAAGGGAGCATTGGATACTTGTAGGATGATATCAAGTAATATACAAGAAATTGGAGTCTCAAAAAATGGGGGCAGAAAATTATTCGAAGAAATAATGGGAAAAATTTTCCAAATGTAATGCAAAATAATAATAATTAAAATAACAAATCTAAGAAACTTAATGAACCCTAAGAGAAAATATGAAGAAAACCACAATAAACTTCATAATAATAAATCTAGCAATAAATTTTAGATATGTTTGTACATATCCGTAAGATTAAATTTGATCATACATATAAAAATTATACATTCCAGAACACAGATATAGATATATTGTTTCAGAGAAAATAAAGGACATATATATATAAAAGAATAAATATAAGAATTACAACAGACATATTTCTAGGATCAAATAAGCCAGAATAAAATGGAGAGGCGTCTTAAAAGTTCTTAAAAAATAATAATAATAATAATAAAACGGTCCAACAAGAGTATTACACCCAGGGAAAATGTTCACAGAAAAGAAGAGGCCCTGGAGATACGGAGAAAGAAATATCAGCCCTCAAATTTGTAATTTACCCGAAATTGAATTTTAAATATTTTTTTTCTCCTTGGGTTTCCTGAAACATACCTGATATCCTCCTACTTTGCTGATCAACATCAAATAAAATGCCCTTTAAAGTAAGTATCTGGAGCCTCACCGGCCCCGTGGCTCACTCGGGAGAGTGCGGTGCTGGGACAGCAGCAGCGTTCCCTTCACGGGTTCGGATCCTATATGGGGATGGCTGGTG
>NW_007825891.1:0-811 GCF_000696425.1 Galeopterus variegatus
TTTTTTTCATCTTAAATAGCTCTTGGATCATATTATTATATAGTTTACACAGTTTTCCCCTACTCTCTTCCACTTGCTTTCTTAATTTCCATTTTTTTTGTTAACTGAGTATAGCTTTAAAAAAAAAATGTAAAAACTTTGGTTAAATGAAAAAGTATAAGGGAAAAGAAAAAACACAAACAGCAGTAGAAACTAGAATTTAAGTATTTTTGCATATATATGAGAATATTTATGAAACTATAAACTACTTTATGTTAAACATTTAAAAAATCTACATGATATAAATGGAAATATAAATTACCAATATTCATTCAAGAAGATGTAGAAAGTTAGATGTGACCGAGAAACTTGTAAGAATTGAAAAAAATATTCACAGATAAGTTCTATCAAACTTTCAAGTAACATATACTTCCAAATGTAATTTAAAATTTTCACAATAAGTAAAAGACAGAAACCTTACCAACTCATTTTTTCAAACCTAACTTTGATATTATAGCAGGATATCTATGTTAAAGTGATCATATATTCGTCCACAAAAGCCCCTAAGTACATCTGAAAATGAAGAAGTAGTACATGGTATATTGTATTGCTATAAATTAGAACTAAATAACTTCAATCAAACCCCCAAAACACTGGAAATTAAAAATTAAAATTCTTAAGGGGCTTCTGCCTCTCATAGTGGTAATCTCGATAATTCAAATCAAACATTGCTCAATCTCTCTCTTCCCCCCAAGAAAGGCTATAAATACTGTAAATTAAAAACAAACAAACAAACAAAAAATCTTTGAAGGCATCAGAGAGCTAACAAATT
>NW_007825892.1:0-811 GCF_000696425.1 Galeopterus variegatus
TTTTTTTTTGTCCCTTTCCCTTGGATGTCATTTCTGTGAAATTTGAAGCTCTTAAAAATAAAGAATTAAAGTCTGGAGTGTGTCAAGGGAAGTAGCAATGTGTAAAAATATTGAGTGCCAGGTTTATCACCAGTAATTTATTCTCTTAACACTCTTGCAAAGTACTTTACTACTGTTATTTCCATTTTGAAGGTTAAAAAAATCTATAAACCAATTGACTTTTTAAAACTTTTAAGCAAGGAATATCTCAACCAAAATAAAACCCCTTGAGAATTATGTTTGAAATTTAACAACTCATTCCATGCCCTAATTCCTCACAATCCCCATCCATTACTTATCAAAGGACAACTAAAGAAGTATGGTTGAAATGGCACCAAGAGAAAAACCAACTGAGTCTTATAAACTTCTAGGAAAAACGTTTTAGCAAGTTAGTTTACTCTGGAATTCATTTAATTTTTATTATTTTTAGGTATTAAATGTTCATATGTTTTCAAAAATAAAACATGAAACAGCAGCCATTGTTGTACCACTCCCCACTGTTCTTCCTGGTCCTCCGAGTCAATCCATTTTTAAACTTACCCATCTTTAGTGGTTCGTTTTCTTTTTGTTGTTTAATTTTATGTTTTTAAATAACATGACATGTTTCATATTTATTGCTAAGTTTTTGACGTGATATATGGATTTATCTCTAATGGAAGATTAAAGTTTAGCTATTTTATACTATGCCCCTGAAATGAATGTATCACAACCGTTGAGCACGTGACACCTGTTGTCTACCATTAAGAACAGCACTTCCAGGATATTAACCCAC
>NW_007825893.1:0-811 GCF_000696425.1 Galeopterus variegatus
AGTTACTCAACCTCTCAGAACCTCAGTTCCCTCATCAATAAAACGAGAGTACTGCCTTCTCTACCGAATTTAATGAGGATAAAATCAAGAATCATATATGCCTAGCTATCACATAATGTGGTTCCACAAATACTAGAATTTGATTCTCTCCCTTAACTCAGCACTTTAAATGGTTGTAACTTAACTCTAAATTTTGCCTGTTAGTAAGGGTGGAAGGTATGCTGGCTTATACAATTTCTAATCGCAATTTCTGAAATACGTTTGGGGGAAAAAATACTAACAACAACTCTTTACCAATCACCCATACAGTGACCTCTGTTTCCTCCTCTGTAAAATGAGTGTAATAACACCACTTACTGACCTGGGCAGTTAAGATTCTGGATAATGCTTCAAATAGTTCACGCAGAGTATGCACACACAGACAGATACACACACACACACACACACACACACACCCCTCTTCGGTGCATTCCATCCAGTTCTGGTAATTTAGTTACTTGTGGCTTATGTATTAGGTTGAAAACATCTTGTTCATTTACTATTATTTAATCTATTAACTCTTATTTAGTCTTAAGGGACAACCTCTCAAGGAAAAAATGCTGATTAACTGAATAATACAAAGGCTAAAGAGTTACATGGAAACGTTTTGTCACTCAGAAAGTACTCTGTCTCTCATCTCTACCACTTATTGCTTGATCGTGCTGATTTTTTCCCCCTTTGGATAGCCAGGTTTAATTTTTTTAATAAACTTTTTTTTTAGAACAATTTTGGATTTACAGAAAAATTGAGAGGATAGTACCAGAGTCTTCCA
>NW_007825894.1:0-811 GCF_000696425.1 Galeopterus variegatus
TAGTTTTATAATTAGGATGCCTCCAAACAGAATAATATCCTTATCAGAATTCATGAAGAACGTCATCTAATATTTTCCTTTTATTCTCAAACTCATTATGTAAACAGCATTTTGGTTTTCGGCTAGAAGAATTTAGAATGTAGAAGGGTGTCTTGCAGGGCAGAGCATTTGTGAAGATATTTGTATTTTCTAAATGGTTTTGAGAGGTGGAGGAGCCACTGAAGCTGAGAGACGGGTCCTATTTGATCGATCTCATCCGTTTTACTCACACCGCATGTCTATGTGGGAGACTGCCTGCTAATTCCCAGCACTAGGGCCAGTTCCAGGCCACCTGAGCAGGAGGGGGATCCAGCTCTCACCTCGCCCTTGTCCCTCCCCCCTGCAAGGCCCCTCGTGTACTGTACTCGGTTCTGCCCATCGCCCCTCCCTGCTCACACTCTCTCAGTTTGAAAACGATCCCTCTGATCCCTCTGTTGCCTCAAGTGAAGAGTGTCACTTGTCCCTGAGATATCCTCGGCTCACCCTCCTGTTATCTGTGGTCTCCTAGGAGCGCTGTTATTTGCATTATTCAAGCGTGTTTAAATGAGTTATTCAACCGTGTTTAAATGAGCGTGGGTTGGGATGAGAAATATTCCCCCTCCCCAGACGCACATTTGCACATAAACAATTTTCCCTGTTATGGGCTAAATTGTGCCCCTCTCCCCATTCGTATGTGGAAGCCCTAACCCCCAGTACCTCAGAAAGTGACTCTATTTGGAGATAGGACCTTTAAAGAGGTCATTAAGGTTAAATGAAGTCATATGGGTGGATC
>NW_007825895.1:0-811 GCF_000696425.1 Galeopterus variegatus
CTTATTGGTGGGAGCTAAAAATAAATAAATAAATTCACTCACACACAAAAAATAACCGGCAAGGGGGGGGGGGAAGAAGATATAACAACTACAATCCTTTGAAGTTGTTATAACAAGCAAACGGAAAGGACATTGTTGGGTTGGAGGGGGGAGAGGGAGGAGGGAGAGGGGTTTCGGTGATGGGCCATAATAATCAACCACATTGTATATCAACAAAATAAAAATAAAAAAAAAATAAATTCCACTTGGTCATACTGTATAATCCTTTTATCTGCTATTTTTGTTTGTTTATTATTTATTTATTCATTCATTCATTTATTCATTTTTCAGGATTTTTGTGTATAGAAAAGAAATATTGGTTTGTAGGTTTCTTTCAAAGTCTTTGTCTCACTTTGGTATCAGAATAATGCCAGCCTCCTAGAGTGAGTTTTTTTCCTCTTCTTCAATTTTTTTGGAAAAGTTTGGGAAATATTGTTGTTAATTCTTCTTTAAATGTTTCATAGAATTCACCAATGAAGCCAGCTAGTCCTGGGCTTTTCATTGTTGGGAGTTTTTCGATTACTTACTTAATCTCTTTACAGGTTATAGGTTTATTCAGACCTTCTATTTCTTTGTGATTTATCTTGGGTAGGTGTGTATTTCTAAGGATTTGTCCATTCCATCTAGATTATCTGTTTTTTGTACAATTGTTTATTATGCTCATAATTTTTATTTATTTATTTTGTAGTCTAAGTTTTGCTTTTACTTTTAATTTATTTTTTAATTTTACATCTCAAAAAACATTGTAGTTGATTTTCAGGCCCCTTTACCC
>NW_007825896.1:0-811 GCF_000696425.1 Galeopterus variegatus
ATGTACTTTTGTCTTTTTTTTTTTTGTCTTTTTTCATGACCGGCAACAGATCGCTACCCTCAGTGTCATGCCCGTACTGGACCGGGACCGGCTACGGGATCACAACCCTCGGTGTTGCCCCCGTTCCTCGCCCAGCCAGTGAGCGGGAACCGGTCTGTATGTGGGATCCGAACCCTCGGCGAGAGCGCCGCTGCGCTTCCCAAGCGGCACACTGTAGCAGTGCGCCACCGGGCCGGCCCTGAATCATGTACTTTTGACTGTGAGCCAATGCCTGTTAAAAGAAAAGGATTATATGAAGACTAATGGTACAGTGGGGAAACAAATTCTTCAATGTAATATGCATAACTAATTCTTTCTCAGGTATAAAAATGCAATGTTGCATTTTCTTATTTAATTTTGAGAGTAGATATTAAATTGTAATTCATCACCACTTAGCCATATGAAGATTTCTTTTTTTTTCTTTTTTTCTTTTTTTTTACATATAGTGTGTAAGAATTCTGCTATTTAATTTATCATGGATTGTTATCTCAGAAAACAGAAAAATTGAGGGAATGCTTTTGTGATTTAAGGAAAAGCAAGGTCTCATTTCTAATTTTGCACCAGTTCAAAAATGTTTTATTGTAATAATAAAAATAATAGGCATATCTGTATATTTTCTTACTTATTTCTGCCCAGCTTTGGAAGACAGACTGAAAGAAAAATATGAACCATAAATCCTCTTCCTTGTTTTGCTGGAATTAAGAAGAATTGATTTCACACATTCTCAGGTGGGAATCAAAATAAATCTAAAGATTTTATAGGACTACAACAT
>NW_007825897.1:0-811 GCF_000696425.1 Galeopterus variegatus
AAAATTAAAGCTTTTATTTTTAATGTTGTAAGTGGTCTCTTTTCACTTTGTGATTCTTTAGGAGATATTACTCATTTATTTGTTCTACAAATACATGTTGCACGCTTGCTGTGTGCCAAGCACTTTTCTGTGTTCTGGGGATACAGCAGTGAATGTAAAAGTCCCTCTGCTTATGGAGCTTACATTTCGTTGAAGAAAGTAAACTAAATAAATAAGTCAAATATACAGTATGCTAGATAGTGTTGTGTGCTGTGGGGGACGATAAAGCAGGAAGTAGGAATAGGTAGTGCTGGGTTGAGTTGTACGGCGATGTCAACCTTGACCTCGTCCCACGGGCCCTTCTGTGGTGGGCCTCGTCTCTTTGATTTAAACACTGTATAAGAGTAGAAGCTATTGCAGGTTTTGAACGGAAGAGTGACATGATATGACTTTCATTTTAGTCACGGGTTGCTTTTGTTAAAAGACTATAGGGGGTAAAGGTTGAAGAACAGTCAGGAAACTATTGCAGTGATCGAGATGAGAAGTGATGATGCTTAGGTCCCTGCGGCTTCCAGTGGTGGGAAGGGTGAGAAGGGGCTAGATTTTATGCCCTTTTCTTATTATCTGCTTTCTGGTTATTTTGTTGTTTATTAGGACTTTAACTGAAATTGATGAAGATAGAATAACAACTCAGACTAGTTGACATTACTTCACGTTAACGTGTCTGATCATCCATTTGGTTAGGGAGTAGACTTACTGATTTTTGTAAGACATTTGTAGAAATTCATACTAGTTTTCTGTTGATTCTGACTTGAACTTTTTATCATTCAGA
>NW_007825898.1:0-811 GCF_000696425.1 Galeopterus variegatus
GGACAGTCTCTCTTTATCCTGCCCAAGATGTCAGTGGGCCCTGCTATGTTCTGAATGTTCGCGTCCCTCTAAAATTCACATGCTGAAACCTAACTCCCAACGTGATGGTATTAAGGAGGTGGGGCCTTCGGGAGGTGACTATATCATGAAGGTAGAGCCCTCATGAGTAGGATTAGCCCTTATGGAAGACATCCCAGAGAGGTCCGTTGCTGCTTCTGCTATGTGAGGACAAAGCAAGAAGGAGTATTGGCAGAAGCCATTACTGGGCTCCACCTGCAGCCTGAGGCTGGGCAGCGGGATATCACAGAGCACAACAGGAGCTGGTGTTAAGGAAGCAGGTCCTTGTGTCTTCAGAAAAGGAGACAGTTTTCTTGTTGATTGGATTATGTGAGTTCTCCACGTGGAAGTGACAACCTACCACCATGCCTTTCCAATCCAGGTTTTTGGTAAAGAGGGATTAACAAACCTGAGAGCACAGCCCTGTGGAGGGTGTGGCAAATGGTCTCTGATTATAGTTGTTTGCTTTGGGATGCTAACCCAGACAGGCTCAGATGCAGGTAGGAGCCGCCTGCCCCTCCCTGAGTCGGGTGTGGATTTAGGTTAACATTTGTAATGCTCTTTGCTTGTGCAGTGAGATACCAGGCTAACAGAATAGGTGCCAGAAGAGGTGTCCACCCGTGTGGGTAGACTCTTTGGATCTGTATTAACAACAGACTTTCCCACAGATTAGCCAGTCCAGGCTTGGGAGCTCTATTTCCTTCCAAAACAATGGAATAACTCCTTGGTTATGTGTAGCACCAAGAAAATCAGT
>NW_007825899.1:0-811 GCF_000696425.1 Galeopterus variegatus
CAGCCCAGCTGGCTGGGGGCAGGAAGGGTAAGGCAGGGATCACAGCACGATTCACTGTCCCTCTTAAAGAAGATGCACCAACTAAAAGAAGGTAGCTTTGAATGCACTGGGAGTAAGGACAAAAAGCCACTCACATCTCAACATCCCCTGAGAGTGTTGTATTTACTCCCTGTGACCAGTGCCCCTAGGGGTACGCCGAGCAATTCAATTTTCAAGCTTTTGTAACAGCAGGAATTTTTCTTCACATGAATCTTACACAAGATTCCTTGGGCAACGTAAATTGTTCACTCTTGGTGGACAGTGGAAAGTCACTGATCTGGGCTCATAAAAAGAGAGGTTAAGAAAGCAGAGATACCAATTGCTCAAAAGCTATTAAAATGGAAAAAGGTCAGCTATCTAAAGAAATAAGGTCAGGTCATTGACATGCTTATTTGTCCACAAACCCCTTCTATGACTCGGTCAGACAGGTTAACTATTTGACCCGGGATATATCCCAGAACAGAAAGGCTGTGCAGTGTAGCTGCTGACAGCAGAAACTCTGGAACCACAGTGCCATGTTCAAAGCCCACGTTCAAGTCCCAGCCCTTTCCAGTACCATGTACTTGAAGCGTGTTACTTTACCTGTCTGTGTCTCGGTTTCCTAATCTAATAATAGCACCCACCACAGAGAGATGTTAAAAGGCTTGGATGAGTTAATATATGTAACGTGTTTGGAACAGTGCCTGACATCTAATAATCACGCAATAAATCATAGCTGTTGTCCCTAAAATAAAAGCTCATAAGGGGGGGTGGAGGGGATTTTTATTTGTTT
>NW_007825900.1:0-811 GCF_000696425.1 Galeopterus variegatus
GACCTGTCATATCTTCCCAATTTCAAAATAAAAGATAAAGGAAACTAAAAAAGAAAAAAAAAATACGTCAATTGCTCACAAGTTAAAATTTCTGTACAATAAGAAACAAGAACTGAGACAGAAGATAAAGAAACATTCTGAAAACATTTGCAATCCATGTGAAGGACAGTAAGTTAATATCTCTAATATTGACTGAGTTCGAACAAACCACTGATGCTAATGTCAAGGCAGCCCTACTCTGTTGACTGGGACAGTGTCTAGTGCCAAATTAGGGTTGCCAAATGAAATACAGGAAGCCCAGTATTGAAACAATTTCATTGTTTTATGAAATGTGAAATTCATAAAACAATAAATAACATTTTAGAATATTTAGAATATGTTAGAACACTCCAAATATTGCACAGGACGTATTTATACTGACAAAATTATTAGTTGTTTATCTGAATTCCAACTTAACTAGGTGTCTGGTATTTTTATTTGCTAAATCTGGCAACTCTTTGCTAAATAAATGAGTTGATGGCTGTTCCAGGAAATGCCTGAGAATTATGAAGGGACAATTCACATTCTACCATAATGCTGGGAACGATGGAGAAATGTTCACCCTCCCTAATGTAGAGCAAAATAACAATGAGGAACTATATTAAAATCTGTTAAATTAACATAGTTAAAAACTGTAATAGTTAATACTATCAGGGATATTATGTGCTATAATCATAAATTGCTCGTGGCAGTATAAATTGGTACAATTTTTTGCAAATATAATTTGACTGTTCATAAAAACAACCATAGAAATAGAAACAACCTCAGACAC
>NW_007825901.1:0-811 GCF_000696425.1 Galeopterus variegatus
GTCATAGTAATAAACCATTTCTTCATTCTTGTCTTAACATAATTTTACCCTTGAAGATTTCTTCAATTTTCATTCCAAAACATGTTATTTTACATGCTTACACTAGAATATTAAATTGAACATGTAGAAGTTATATATATTGCATTTGTGATGAAAACTCAATTCTTTCCTCTAGAGCAATAAAAGTTGTTATGTCCTTAGTTTTTATAGTGAACATGAGCATACATTTTTGCTTACAGTTAAAACTGACTTTAGAATAATACATGGGAGCTCGGAAATCATACATGACCAAATCTGTTCAAACAAAATCTACTTATGAAGATAAGGTTCATAGTTTATCTACTTCTCTCAGAAAATCAGTGCTTATGATGATATATTTGGATTTTATACCATTTAATGTCATTCTCCTAAGTTTATACTCATATTCATTTAGCCAATTAAATTATTTTAACTGCCTTCACAATGACTAATCAGTATTGTTTAACTTAAGACAGCTGAACATAAAAACTATTATTTTTTCTATAGTTTTCTAAATATTAGACTATTTTTCTCATTATCCTTTTTAATTCCCCTGATACAGGAATATCTTAAATATATACAGACCAGAGATCACTAGTATAGTGGGCATAGTTTTTCTTCTACTCACAGCAATACAGAACACAATAATAAATATTAAAGATCAATAATGCCTCTGTAAATATGATCTGCAGATGATGTGCTATCAGAAACTCATGTTAAAGAAAATAACCATGGGGCCGGCCTGGTGGCGCACTGCTACAGTGCACCGCTTGGGAGTGCGGTGGCGCTCCCG
>NW_007825902.1:0-811 GCF_000696425.1 Galeopterus variegatus
CTACCCTAAATGTGAATGGATTAAACTCCCCATTCAAAAGACACAGACTGATTGATTGGATAAAATAACTAGACACAAGTATATGCTATCTTCAAGAGACCCACCTCACCTGTACAGGCACATGCAGCCTAAAATTGAAGGGATGGAAAAAGTTACACCATGCAAATGGAAATCAAAACTGAGCAGGAGTAGCTATTCTCATATCAGATAAAATAGACTTTAAATAGAAAAACATAAAAAGAGAAAAAGAAGGGCACTATATACTGATAAAAGTATTTATCCAGCTAGAAGACATAAAAAACCATAAATAAGTATGCACCCAATATTGGAGCACCCAGATATATAAAGCAAGCACTCTTAGACGTAAAGAAAGAAATAGGCCCTAATACATTAATAGTGGGTGACCTAAACACCCCTCTCTTGGTATGCGACAGATCTTTCAGGCAACAAATCAACAAAGAGACACAGGATTTAAATTACACCTTAGACCAACCAGACCTGGCAGATATAGACAGATCATTTCACCCAACAGCTAAGAATGTACTTTCTTCTCATCAACACATGGAACATTCTCCAGGATAGGGCACATATTAGGTCACAAATCTAGTCTCAGCAAATTTTAAAAAACTGAAATCATTCCAGGTATCTTTTCAGACAACAATGGACTAAAGCTGGAAATTAATAACAACCAAAACTCTGGAAACTATATAAATACTTGGGAACTAAACAATAGGCTCCTGAATGACCTACGGGTACAAGAAGAAATTAAACAGGAAATCAAAAAATTTCTTGAAACTAATGAAAATAAAGA
>NW_007825903.1:0-811 GCF_000696425.1 Galeopterus variegatus
AGGATTTTGTTGGTATTGCATATTGGTCCCTGGGGATAGTTAGAGTTCAAGAGAAAAAGGACTAATACAATAGTAGACATGATCATTAATAATACTAAAACTAAAATTAGAAGAATGGTTGAAACTTATTAGGAAATATAGGTTATGTGTCCCTATTCACTGTGCTAGAAACAAACACATACCCAAAATTACTACAGTTTTGAGAAGTGCAAGTCTACTTCATGATTGTTTTTGGCAAAAAATGAAGTATAATACATTCATAAAACCATGACTACTACTAATTCTAATGAAAGGAATAAAAGATTAAAAAGTTATCTACACATATCAGCCAAATCCGGGAAAATTGAACAACATTTAAGTATAATTAAGGACAAATTAAAAGAATGCAGCTTCATTCATTTCTTGATTTCTATAATATTTATGAATAGAAGATTCACAAACATCAATTAAGAGGAGAATTTTTGAGACTATTTGTGTGTGTGTGTGTGAAGTTGAACTGGAGAGAGAGGGAGACAGGGATTATGATTTTGTCAAAGAGTTACGCTTTGTATTGTAAGCACATCTAAAGTCAAACTACAAATAAAGCGAAGTCTAAAAATGTAAATCATAAATAACTCAAGAAGGAGTATAATTTGCAAACTACCGAAGAAGAAAGGACTTCCCAGAGTATTTTTTAGGTTTGTGCTGTGACTGCTCACAACCTTATTAAATATGAAAACTGTCATGTTTGTCCACCGCTTTGTGAAACTTAAGTCAACACACATTCTAAATTATTTAGTTTTTAAATAAGACCCTCAATGTTCATATTATA
>NW_007825904.1:0-811 GCF_000696425.1 Galeopterus variegatus
GAGCTTTTGATCATAAGAATAACTTAAAAAACAAATTATTATAAATATGGAGATATTTAAGGATCCATCTCTTCAATCATAAGTAAGAAGTGACTGATGATTAATTGTTGGATTACCTTGAGGATAGTCAGACTTATTTTACCAAACTATGAGAACTGATACAGCATGACTTAAAATAATTACAGACATTATGAGGCTTTCACTTTGAGCTCTTGGAGGGATATTTGGAATTAGATTTTCTTAGGTCGCATGATACAAAAGTTTAAATGCAATTTTATTGTTAGGATGTTAAGACTTGAAGTAGCTCTAAAGAATGCTTACTCTTATGCAAATATATCTTGCTACCTTGGAGAGTGCAGGCTTGGTATTTTTTCATTTCTGTAAGGACTTTTATTAGGTGTTGTGTCATAAACTAATTATTCTATTGTCATGAATTAGGAAGGACCTGTTTCTACCTTGATTCAACATCTTTCTATTGCTATGAGAAAAGGAAGATAATTTTTAATGGCTTGTTTTAGCATTCATTTTTGCCATAAAGCTGCATCTACTCCTCAATAAATGTCCTTTCTTCATACATCAAAAAGGATATTATAAAATTTATCATGAAGCAGATATGAAAAACAAACAAACAAAAAACACAAGGAAAATTTACTTAATATTTAAAATTTTTAATTAAAAAATTTAGGAACCAGTTTTCAGACCCTTCTAAGCTAAATAAGCTTTTTTTGTTAATTGCTTTGGTATGAACACTGAGGTACTGAGATTTAAACCAACTATAGAGCAGTACTTTAAAAGCACTAATTTTAAGAAT
>NW_007825905.1:0-328 GCF_000696425.1 Galeopterus variegatus
TATTCATAACTCTAAGAAAAAATTCTATATAGTTAATGATATTACATATGTCTGAGATCTGAAAGTCCCTGTATATTGACATTTTTCCAAAAAATTAAAGTTTATTATATGTAAGAATTAAATACTGAAGTAGGGGGAGTGAATTTATATATTGTGATTGTGATACTTCTTGATATATAGTCAAAAAAATTCTCCAAAGAGGGATATTACTATTATATCCTGTATTAATCAGCATTCTCCAGAGTAACAGATCTAGTAGGAGATCATACATATATGGAGAGAGAGAGAGAGAGAGAGAGAGAGAGAGAGAGAGAGAGAGAGAGAGAGA
>NW_007825905.1:5482-6293 GCF_000696425.1 Galeopterus variegatus
GGCCCACATGCTAATCTCCTCTGGAAATTCCCTCACGGACACACCTAAAAGTAATGCTTTACCAGGTTTCTAGGTATTCCTTAATGTAGTCAAGTTGGCACCTAAAATTAACCTTCACTGTATGTATGGCAATGAATCAGACAGAAACACTTTTGTTGTCAAGAAGTTTACTTTTTGGCAAAGGTCATTTTTCTTTCCACTAGAGGCCACTTATAGCATATCAATAGCACGATAAGTGCTTAACCACACAAAGTAATAAAAAATGGCCTTTGCTATTCTTGTGATTTAAGCTAGAGCAGCATTTCTATCTTGGCACTGGTTTCATCAGGCTAGTGTAAGGTCTTGCTACTGAATACATTGTTAGCAATGATCACAGCATGCCTGAATACTTTTTTTGTAACTATGCTTAAATGTGTTGTATCATTCAACTACAAGGAAAATGTTTTTATTAAATAACATTTCAAGTTAGAAGAATGGTAATGCACTTGGCCATGTTTTTCTAAATGAATACAATAATTGCATAATAATATTTAAAAGTAGTTGCTTGAACTTTTTTCTTTTCTTTGCAGAAGAACTAGCAGGTAGTTCAGCAGAACAATATTTGTTTAATTCCCAATTTATCATGATTGTCAATGGTGAAAGGAGCTCAGAGAAGGAAATTCAAGGAATCATGGAAACCACAAGGCATAGAGTATAATCAGTCATCAAAAAGTCATTTGATGACAGATATTGTTCTTCTAATTTTATAATACCCTGTGCATTTCCTTCATATTACTTACTACAATTAGAGTTAATCATATTCCATTATTTC
>NW_007825906.1:0-811 GCF_000696425.1 Galeopterus variegatus
TGCAAAGGCAATCTTTGTGCACACACACTTGGCCCCTATCGGCCTCCTAGTGGGAAATAGAGACACAGAAGAAATGATATTTTCTGACACAGGGAAAGAAGCACAGAACCTGCCTCCAGAAATCAAGATTGCATGAATGGTGGGGAACGTCTACTAAGGCTTCCTCCTGGCCAATTACACCTAAAGAGTCATTTCCATTTTCTTCTGAAGACTTACAGCATTTCCTCCTATAATCCCACAGAAATGAACCTGGAGAAATGACACCTAGTGGCCCAGACCATAATGATCATTGCTCATTTCCCCCAAGCCACCCTACCCTATTCCGTGAGGACATCTTGCCTATTAGAAAATTGGACCCATACCTCTTACCATGCACCAGGACAAACTCCAAATGGATCAGAAATCTAAATGTAAAAAATAAAACTATACAAGTATTAGAAGAAACATGGGTGGATTTATTTATAACCTGGGTGTGGTCTTTCTATGCAAACGGAGGGCAGTTCTGGGTACCTGCTCCTCCAGCTGGGAGAGGAGACATGGGGAAGCTCTCTCCCCCATGTGGCATCTGCCCTCCCCAGTGAGAGCTAAGTGGCTGTCCCCAACCTGGGCTCCTTGGGTCAAGGGAGGTATTTTTGGCAGCTGGCCAGTACAGGGATCTGAGCCCATGACCTTGGTGTTATAAGGCTGTGCTCTAACCAACTAAGCTAACCAGCCAGCCCTGGGTAACTTATAACTCATAATGAACCAAAATTTCTGAAGGTTGGGAAGTCCAAGATCAAGGTCAAGATCTGTTGCCACCAGTCTCTGTCCT
>NW_007825907.1:0-811 GCF_000696425.1 Galeopterus variegatus
TATTGATAAAAGTAAGATTTAGGGATATGTGCCATGAGTTTTTAGACCAAATTATTTTTTTTCAACTTTCACACAATTGAATCAGCTAAGGAATATTGACCACTGAGTGCCCAATATATTGTAGATATTATTGATAGCCTAGTCAGCATAGAGGTAATTCAGAATAAAATAGTTTTTTTAAGATCAAACTAGGGGTGTTCATGTAGATCACCACGTTTTCTCCCAAATATACTTCTCTTTCTATATTCCAGGTTTCACTCAATTGTACTATGAGTTACTCAAACTGGACAACTGACCACTTTCTGTACTTCTCTATTTCCCTCAATTCTACAAACAGTCTCTAAGTCCTATTTTAGTTCCCAAAATTCTTTCCAAAATTTAACATCTTCTCCATCTCCCTCTTTCTCCCCAGATACTATTTTAGGCCAAGTTGTCAACAATTCTTATCTGGGATATCAAAAAAAGACAAAGTGTTAGTTGGTGACCCAGCCTCTAGTCTTGCCCATTGCTTTATTCCCTCATATGCTGCCAGAATTCTTTTTCTTATGTCACCATCCCACCTTCCTGGCTGAAAGGATCCAAACTATCCTCACAAAGGCTTCCTCTTATTCTTGTATACAGTTCACGTATTGTACATTAAATACAACCCTTCGTGATTAGTCCCACCTACTTCTTCAAACCCACCTCCTAGCCCCATCTGTGCCTTATTACAAGGGATTATTTCATCTTCCCTACTGTGCTGCATTCTTTCACACTTTGAGGTCTTTGCATATGTTCTCTAGACTGTCCTTCCACCCTTTTTCCCTCTCCA
>NW_007825908.1:0-811 GCF_000696425.1 Galeopterus variegatus
ACCTATTCACCATCTCCCAACCACCTCAAGACCTAGCAAAGCACCTGGTGTGTTGAGGCATTAGATGCACTTGCAAGTGAATGAATGAATGAATGAATGAATGGATGGATGGATGGATGACTTTGTAGAAGACAGGGTCACTGCAGAAACCCATGCAGCAAGGACCCAGTTCTGGGTTAGACCCAACAGTCAGCGGCCCCCATGCCCTGTTCCTCCTGCTATTTTGGAGCATGTCAAAACACATGCATTTCCTTCTTCCTTTGTTTTTTGTTCCTTTGTTTGCTTTCATTTCAACACACGGGTCTCTAGCATTACGCAGACAGGAACCCATCAGACTCCACCTCGACAGGTTCTAGAACAGGCACCCATCTCTACTGATGGGAATCCCATTGAGGGTGTTAGTGGGGCCACCCCAAAGGAGCAAGGGGGAGCCTCTGGGGGTGCTGGGGTGTCGGTATGATGTTGGCTGCACAGGTGTGAGGACTCTAAGCTCCCTGGTCCATACATGCAACAGAGCACGCACTGTCACGTATAGATGAGGCTCCTGTGAGCTCGTCTCTGGAGCGGGTGCACGGGCCCTTCTAAATCAGCCTCCAAACTGGGACGATTTGTCAGGCTGGAGGCACATTAGAGGATGGATTATTTTGTCTCCTCTTTCCTGTCGTCTACTAGATCCAGCTCTACATACCTGAACATTGTTTCAACCAATTTGCCCCAAGACCCTCTGTGCAAAACCATAGCCTGCAGCCAGCGGCTGCTACGGCACCAGCCCACCTCCTTTGAGCCCCATGGGCGTCCCACCTGAGTGCAA
>NW_007825909.1:0-811 GCF_000696425.1 Galeopterus variegatus
GATATGAGGAACGTAGGGCTGCACTATAAATACAAATTGCCATCCTTGTTAGAAATTGCTTGGCAAACTTAGGTCTCAAGATCCACCACCGAATGCTGAGAGATCCTGGACTCTTCAGTGTTCCCAAACCCAAGATTGGTGACATCCCAGTCACCATCCATATAAAGGCATCCGGGTGTCTAGTCTTCCAGAGCAGCGTGATCCAATATGGTAGCCATTAGTCACATGTGGCTACAGAGAGCTCAGAATGTGTCCCGTGAGTCAGAGGAAGTGAATTTTAATTTTCTTAATATTCTAATTAATTTACATGTAAATAGCCACCTGTTTCTAGTGGCTACCATATCAAACAGCGTAGTCCTAGACAATAACAATGAAAATAGTTACGTTCTTATATTTTCCCAGGTTTTTTAAGTCATTAAACAATCACAAATTTACAGAAAAAAAGTAAATTTTTTACAGAAAAAGAGTAAAAAAAGAAGTTCAATTAAAAAGAAGTTTTATTTTCATATGCATTTAAGAGTAAGTTGCTGATCTGATACACCATCACCTCCAAACGCTTCCATGTGCATTTCCCACAGACAACCGCAGCACAGCCATCAAAATCTGGACATTTCACTGCTACATGACCAGACAGTGCCCAGGCCTCATTCATGTTTCACCAATGTCCTGAGAAGGTCTTCTGTAGGAAAGAGACCCATTTCAGAGTCGTGCTGCCTTGAGCTATCACATCTCATTAGTCTCCTCAATCTTTCCTCAACTTTGGTGACCTTGACCCCTTTGAAGACCCCAGGCCAGCTGCTTTGTAGCATGC
>NW_007825910.1:0-811 GCF_000696425.1 Galeopterus variegatus
CTCCTCACTGAGCCGTGCCACTTGTGTGCCTCAGCGCAGGGCCCCCAGGGGCCTGTGGACCAGCCACCAATCCGACTCCACCCGCAGATCTCTGGTGGGGCTGGTAGCGTGGGGAGCCCCCGGCCAGCATCGGGAGGGCAGGGAAGAGGATCCCAGCCAGACTGTCACTCCACCACACCTGGGGGGCCCCAGGTGAACTCCCTGCTTCCGGGAAGCAGATACCATCTCTGTGGCCTTCAGTTCGGAAAAACCCCAGACTGATTTCTGGTTGGTAGAGGGGTGACCAGGGTGCCCCCAAGCCTGCTTGATCCTGCTGGAGAGCTGATGGCCTGAGGGTGCCGAGCTGGCTCACGCCGGGGGAATTCAAAGAAGAACTGTGTGCTGTGGGATCCTCCCCCGGGGGGCTCGCGCCCTGGTGTGGGAGATAACTCAACCACAAAGGGGGCCGCAATACTGGGGGGGAAGGTGGGAGGCCCAGAGAGGACCTTGACCAGGGCCACAGGAATGCCCACAGTGTCCGTGGCGGAGGCCTGAAACCCCTTCAGGGCCGGGCGGAGCTGAGAGACGAGGATTGCAGAAGACACGCCCCAGCCCTGTACTGAGCTCACAGAGAGGGGAGGGGTCCGGCAAAGGAGGAGGAGTCTCGGAAAAAAAGACGCACCCTCCGGGAGGCCCCATCGTGTGCACACAGAGAGGGGAAACACCTGGATAGCGAGGCGGAGACTTACAGATCTCACACAAACTGTCGGGTGGCAGGACAGGATCCAGGTGCCAGGGCCAGAACTCAAGGATCAGGGAGAACTCCCAGAGC
>NW_007825911.1:0-811 GCF_000696425.1 Galeopterus variegatus
ATGCTGAGAAGAAGGGAGAATCAGATTTCCAGAGTTTCCACACTGTTTTATTTTAAATGTCCTTTTTCAACAAAAAATTTTATGAGACGTACAATGAACAAGAGAGTACAGCCCATACACAGGATGGAAAAATTGTCTCCAAACAAGCACAGATTTTGAACTTACTAGACAAAACAAATATGTTCGAAGAACTAAAGGAAAGTATGATAATAACATCTCACCAAACACAGAATGTCAGGAAAGAGACAGAAATTATAAAAAAGAACCAAGTAGAAATTCTGGAGGTGAAGAGTACAATAACTAAAATGAAAAACTGAGGGGCTCAACAGGAGATTTCTGGCAGACAGAAGAATCGGCAAACTTGAAAATAGGTCAATTGAGATTGTTCAATATAAGGAATAGAAAGAATAACAAATAAAGAAATATCAACAGAGCCTTGTGACCTATAGGACACCACTAAGTATACAGATGTATGAATAACAAGAGTCCCAGAAGGAAAGAAGAGAGAGAAAAGAAATTACATTTGAAAAAATAATGGCTGAAAACTTCCCAAATCTGATGAAAATCATTAATCTCTCTGTCTAAGAATCTCAATAAACAGCCCCAAATAAGATTAACCCAAAGAGATCTAAACCTAATGCACATCATAATCAAACTGTCAAAAGCCCAATACCCTACTTTCAATAACAAATATGGAGAATCCTGAATGAATCAAGAGAGAAGTGACACATCTCATACAAGGAATATGCATAACAGTTGACTTCTGACCAGAAATCATGGAGGACATAAGAGAGTTGGGTGACATCTTCAA
>NW_007825912.1:0-811 GCF_000696425.1 Galeopterus variegatus
AATATCTCTGCCAAAAACACTCACTGGAGGTTGTGATTTCACAAGAAAGTTTAACTCTGATTCAGGAAGCAGCAGAATGTGGTGCACAGATGAAGCCTGTAGGAATTCAGGTTTGCAAGTTCTACATGGAAGCTCATTGGAGCCTATGGGGGAGACGGCTTGTGAGACGTCTCTTTCAAAATCTTTGTCAAAAAGGCTCAGAGAAGCTTTTGAGCTTAGAATCCATAATAACTCACTGAACCGAAGTTGTGTTATTTAGAAGACAGGTAGAGCTGAGAGGAGTTGGTTTTCAGAAATTAGACGCGAAATCACACGGCAAAAGGCATTCAAACAGGCTTGAAAAGTGTGTTGAATATCTCGGCCAAAAACAATCACTGGAGGTTGTGATTTCACAAGCCAGTTTAACTCTGATGCAGGAGGCAGCAGAATGTGGTTCACAGATGTACCCTGTAGGAATTCAGGTTTGCAAGTTCTATGTGGAAGCCCATTGGAGCCTATGAGGGAAACGGCTTGTGAGACGTCTCCTTCAAAATCTCTGTCAAAAAGTGTCAGAGAAGCTTCCAAGCTTAGAATCCAGTATAACGCACTGAACCGAAGGTGTGCTAGTTATAAGAGACGTACAGCTGAGAGGAGTTTGTTTCAGAAATTAGACGCGAAATCACAAGGCAAACGTCATTCAAACAGGCTTGAAAATTGTTTTGAATATCTCTGTCAAAAACACTAACTGGAGGTTGTGATTTCAAAAGCCAGTTTACTCTGATGCAGGAGGCAGCAGAATGTGGTTCACAGATGTAGCCTGTAGGAATTCAGG
>NW_007825913.1:0-811 GCF_000696425.1 Galeopterus variegatus
GCTGGGGGTGGGGGGAGGTGAGCTCAAGCAAGTAGCTTAGCTTAGCAGTGCCACCTTGCTTCCAGAACTGGAGTACTTAAGACAGAGATGGAGCAGACACTGACTTAGCAGTGAGAGTGACTGGAGGAGGGGCGATGGCCACTGTGGAGGAACACACCTTCTACAGAGCAGAGACCAGTTCTTCATACAGTTGTCTTCTGAAACTCTGTATTCTGTCCCTATGCAAATATTAAAGGGCTCCATTATAAAGAAATAAAGTAGTGATACTAAACAGAACACACATAACAACACATTTTTGATATTTGCAAATAACACTGTACAGAAATTTTAAATGAAAAAACAAACATAAATTTAATACATTTATATGAAACACATTTTTAGAAAGTAGAATGTATATGTTTCAAAATTTGATGGGCACCCAAGATGTGGAATAATCCTGATGTTTTTCCAAGTCCCATTGGCATATGGGTTAGTCCTTATTTACAGATCCCCTCCAATATGCCAGCCATTCTGCTGGGTGATTAAGACACTAAAATAAAATAACACACCTTGTGCAACCAATGGGAGCCCCAATTCTGCAAAGAGGCATGAATACATAAACATTCAACACCCTGACACCCTAAACTGGAAATAGAGTTCTGCTTGGAACTAAAAAAAAGGAGAGAAACTAATAAGCTTCAAGATGTGCCTTCAAGAATATACCTTGGATGCATATTTCTCAGTGATTTCACTTCTAGGACAAAATCCATACAGAGAAAATCACACACACGTGCACACACACACACACACACACCCCACTTGGAGTCTGGGG
>NW_007825914.1:0-811 GCF_000696425.1 Galeopterus variegatus
TCCAGGTACAGGAAGCTCAGAGGCTGCCAATCAAATTCAATCCAAGGAGGAACACCCCAAGGCACATCATAATCAAATTATCTAAAACCAAAGACAAAGACAGAATATTGAAAGCAACAAAACAGAAGGAAACACATAACATTCAACGGAGCCCCAAAATGTCTCAGTAGATTTCTCAGTAGAAACTCTACAGGCCAGAAGAGAATGGCATGATATATTCAGAGTGCTGAAGGGAAAACAATGTCAGCCAGGAATTCTCCCTCCAGAAAGATTCACCTTCATATATGAAGGAGAAATAAAGTCTTTCCTAGATAAACAAAAGCTAAGGGAATTCACCAATACTAGACCTGCCTTACAAGAAATGCTAAAGGGAGTTCTTCAGTTTGAAAGAAGATGATGCTAAGGTTCATCAAGAAAACATTTGATAGTACCTAACTTATACTACAGTAAGTTCACAGGCAACCTGCTAATACTCCAGTGTCATAAGGGAGGTGAATAAGTCACTTTCGTCTTTGGTATGAAGACTAAAGGACAAACCTAACAAGACAACAACAAATACAACTGTGTAAGAGATAGGCAATATTAAAAGATATAACTTGAAACAAGATGTTAAAAAGTGGGGGGATTGACACCAACTGTTGAGTTGGCTTTGCTTCTTTCTTTTTTCTTAGATATCAAAGTTATTATTTTAAAATAATCTGTTATAACTATAGAATATTTTTCATAAGCCTCATAGTAACCATAAGAAAAACTTAAGAGACATACCAAAAATAAATAGTGAGAAATCAAAGTACACTGCTAGAGGGCCGGC
>NW_007825915.1:0-811 GCF_000696425.1 Galeopterus variegatus
GTTTTTGTTTTTGTTTTTCAAAGATGACTGGTAAGGGGATCCTAACCCTCGGCTTGGTGGTATCAGCACCACGCTCACCCAGTGAGCTACCCGGCCATCCCTATATGGGATCTGAACCTGTGGCCTTGGTGTTATCAGCACCGCACTCTCCCGAGTGAGCCACGGGCCGGGCCCCTCTGCTGCTTTTGTTTTATTTTTTTCCTTTTTTTTGATGGCTTGCCAGTACAGGGATCGAACCCTGGACCTCGATTTTATTGGCACCACACTCTAACCAACTGAGCTAAGTGGACAACCCCTGGGGTCATTTTAAAGGTGCTTTTGATCTAAATTTTCTTGGATGTTCCCTTTCCTTACTTTGCAAATCAGGTTGAAGAGAGAGAGTGGTGGTGGGAGCAGAAGGATGTCAGGACACTGGTTTCCGTACCTGGTCCTCAGAACACCGATGGAGCATGGTGATGACATCACCGTGTCATCATCAGTGACAAAAAAAAAAAAAACACACAACCCATGGTGTGAGCTTTTCCTGAAGCAAAATTATTCCATTTAAAGGGGCATCCTTTAAACTGAAATCAAATTTCTCTTTTTTTGGTGTTCACATATACTTTCTTTCAGGTCACTTGATTTTGCGGGGCCTCAGTTTCCTCATCTTTAAAATGGGGTGAGAGGGGCAGCGTGACCTTGGCCTAGATGACCCCTAAGGGCCTTTCCAACTCTCTCACAGCCCAGCCGCCTTCCCCACCTCACTCCTATCCTCCCCGCCCCGCCTTCCCCTCACCCCCCAGCCCCTCCCTGCTCAGCCCCACAAGGTTTG
>NW_007825916.1:0-811 GCF_000696425.1 Galeopterus variegatus
TGATGGGCCATAATAATCATATACAGTGTATATTGACAAAATAAAAATAAAAAAAATAAAAAATAAAAAATAAAAATAAAAATAAAAAAAAGAACATTGCAGAAATCCTGCAACTGAAAGATTTACTCAACGAAATAAAGAACGCAACCAAGATCTTAAACAACAGGCTAGAGCAAGCAGAAGAAAGAATTTCTGATCTTGAGGATAGTCTTTTTGAAATAACCCAAGTGGACAAAGAAAAAAAAGAATTTTAAAAATGAGAAAACCTATGAGAGCCATCAGACATCCTTAAGCATACAATCATCCTAATTATGGGTGTTCCAGAAGGGGAGAAAAAAAGAAAAGGAATTGAAAACCCATTCAATGAAATAACAGCAGAAAACTTTACAGGTATTGGGAAAGATATGGACTTCCAGACCCAAGAAACTCAAAGATCCCAAAACAGATTCAATCCAAAAAGGTCTTCTCCAAGACCTATTTTAGCCAAGTTGTCAAAAGTCAAGACAGAAATATAATCCTAAAAATGGCAAGAGAAAAGCATCATCACCTATAAAGGAGTCCTCTTCAGACTAACATCAGATTTCTCAGCAGAAACCTTTCAGCCCAGAGGAGAATGGGATGATATATCCAAAGTACTGAAAGAAAAAAACTTCCAGTGAGAATACTATACCCAGCAAAACTATCCTTCAGAAAAGAAGGGGAAATAGTGTATTTCCCAAACAAACAAAAACTGCAGGAGTTCAACACCATAAGAACAGCCCTAAAAGAAATCCTCAATGGAGTCCTACATCTTGAATGCAAAAAATAATAA
>NW_007825917.1:0-811 GCF_000696425.1 Galeopterus variegatus
TTAATAGTCTGTAGTCATTCTCCAAGTACCATCAGGTTTTTTCACTAACCAAACTGGGGCACTAAAGGACTATGCATGGGATTAACAAGACCAACCTTTCCTAATTCCAAGATAGTGGCACTTATCTCTACATGTCCTCCTGGAAAGCGATACTGTTTCACATGTCCCCACAACACAAGCTTCACTGTTCAGATCAGCAGCTGGAATTCTCCAACTGTTGTTTG
This sequence comes from Galeopterus variegatus, assembly GCF_000696425.1. Taxonomy (NCBI): domain Eukaryota; kingdom Metazoa; phylum Chordata; class Mammalia; order Dermoptera; family Cynocephalidae; genus Galeopterus; species Galeopterus variegatus. Next base: position 225 of record NW_007825917.1, read on the forward strand.
CAGATGCAAACCATAAAGCACATCTACACCCAAGATGCATTCAGTCAGTGGGGTCACATACACAGCACATATATAAGGGGGCAACTGTCCAATGCCCAGTGGCAAAGACACAGCTTTGACTTTAATAATCTGTCCTCCATAGCCATCAGCATTAACTGTGGTCCCCAGAAACTTATCAGGGTTGCTGTGTATCAGACTAAATTTTGCACTGGTACCCACCAATGTTAATACACACTGCACATTTGCCATCCACCCCTAGGACCACAACAATAGGAGCCCTGTTTTTGCTGAAACTGTTTCAACTCTTGAAACTGCTGTGTCATGGAGTGCCTGGTCAATGTTGGCTCACAGTTCAGTGAGCAGTAGCCAGTCCATCCGGCCAGCTGCGCACCAGGACTCTTCATCTTTCACCATGGAGCTAAATACCCTGAGAGCTTTCTCTGTGCTCTCAGGGGACCCATCCACTTGGTCCCACATTTCCAGTGGAGCCCAAGTCCACAGTAGTGCTGCCACCAGGTACCACATTCTTGAAGGCATCCTGAGGGGCTTGTGGCTCCCTTACCTGCTTATCCTTCCAGACTGTGCCA
>NW_007825918.1:0-811 GCF_000696425.1 Galeopterus variegatus
AATCCGTGGCCTTGGTGTTATCAGCACCACACTCTCCCGAGTGAGCCACGGGCCGGCCCTTCTAAAAACTTCTTAAACATGGAATTAGACAACCTCCAGTCTTTCGTGTCTGGCTTCTTTCATTTGGCATAATGGTTTTGAGGTTCATGTTGTTACATGGATCTGCAGTTGTTTTTTTTTTATTACTGAGTAGTAATTCATATATACGTGACTGCTTATTCGTTTATGCATTAAAGGAAATATGTGTTGTTTGTAGTTTTTGGTTATTATGAATAATGCTGCTATGAACATTTCATGTACAAGCTTTTTTGCAGGCATATGATTTCGTGTCTCTTGGATAGCCACCCAGGAGTGGGTTTGCTCATTGGTATGGTTGGTGCAGGTTTAACTTGTTAAGTAATTGCCATATTTTCCAGAGTGGCTGCACCATTTTCCATTTTCCATTTCCTTAAAGGAAATGAGGATCCCTATTTTTTCACATCCTCACCAGCACTTGTGATTGTCTCACTTTCTGATTATGGCCATCCTAGTGGGTGTGAAGTGGCATCTCATTGTGGTTTTAATTTGCTTTTCTGTGGGAGGGTTCCCAGCCAGATTGTCCATTACTATGGTAAGAGAAGGGACCTGGGACCCAGCCAGATGTAGGTTTAAATCCTGACCCTGAATCAACTCAGACCTGGTGGAAACCCTGACCTGGGGCCCCTTTGGTCTCCCAGGAGCAAGGTGGCTCTGAGGAGGGGGCCCTGCACCCGTCTGGCCTCACTCTCTCAGCTGACCCCTTCCTCATACTTTTCTCTCTCCCCAGAATGCC
>NW_007825919.1:0-811 GCF_000696425.1 Galeopterus variegatus
TTTTTTCTTATTTTTTTTATGGTTGCTCCCGGACTTATAAGTATCTTTAATAAATCACAGTCTAATTTTATATATCATATCATTCCATGAACAACTCAAAACTTTGAAAAGCATATGTGTTACTCTTCTTTCACATCTTTGTAGTGTTTTTATCAAACATTTTAATTTTGTAAATGCCATAAGCCAAAATTGCTACTAGTTTGTATTAGACAAATAATAATATTTTACGGCAATTTTAAAAGGTAAAAAAATCTCATATTTGATTCTATTTTAACCATTTTAGGATATAGTTTTTCCTCTAGGTAGATGCGGCTTCCATCTTATATTCTTTTTTTGAAGAACACCTTTTAAACTTTCTTGTGGCGCATGTCTGCTAGCAATGAACTCTTAGGTTGTTTATGAAAAATTTATTATTTCTTCTTTATTTCTGGAAGATAGTTTTGCTGCATTCAGAATTTTAGGTAGGCAGTATTTTTATTTTAGTACTTCAAAGATCTCATCCTATCATCTTTGGATTTCATAGTGTCTGACAAATAACCTGCTTAAATTCTGAACTTTGGTTTTCTACATGTCATGTGTCTTTATTTTCTGGCTGTATTCGAGATGTTATTGTCATCTTTGGTTTTGAACAGTTTCAAAATTATGTTTCTGAGTATGATTTTTTTTTTCTTCTCATTTTTGAGTACTTTTACATTTATCTTGCTTGGAGTTCTTTGAAATTTTTTGCATATGTGTCTTGTTATTCTTTAATATTTTTAAGAATTCTTAGCAATTATCTTTTCAAATATTTATCTGGTCTTATTTCATTCTT
>NW_007825920.1:0-811 GCF_000696425.1 Galeopterus variegatus
CTGGAGCCGGGTCCCAGGGTGCCCAGCACTTTGCTGCGACCTCTGTCATTTAATGAGCACGAGCTCTGTGCCCGGCACTGGGCCGTGTGCTTTGTGTGCACTGGGTCCTCACCACAGCCCAACAGGTGGGCACTCTTATCATCCCCATTTCACACTTGAGGAAACAGAGGCTTGGAGATGTTAAGTGGCTTACCTGGGTCACTCGGCCAGGAAACGGTGAGGCCAGGACTTGGACCCAGATCTTGACCACTGTACTTCACTGCCTCCCCATACCGTGAAGCACTGCACACGAGTCACAGGGCTGGCACACCATCGGTGATCAAGAAGCGTGAGCCCCTCCTCTGCCCTTGTCCTCTCCCACTCGGCACTGGACACCCTGGCTAGGAGTGCAGTCAGCAGAGCGGGTTCTTGTGCACTGAACCTGGCCATGACCACCAGGCCCGGGCACCAGGACCTGCAGGTGGAGGCTGCAGAGTGGAATGTCAGCCAAGGCCACAGAGACTCAGGGGAGACTCGTCCACACTCCTCAGACATCTGAAGGGCTGTCATGGTGGGGAAGGAGGCCCAGGTTTTTTGGGAGGACCAGCGGGCACACATGGGACCAACAGACAAAGGAGAAATGGCCTGGAGGCAGATTCTCAGGAGGAACCCACGCATGGTCAGAGGTGCCCACAGAAGGACTGGACGGGGCCCCAGGAGGAGGTGGACTTCCTGTTACAGGAGGAGGCTGGACAGTTGTTTAGTAGGAGGGATGTCGAGGTGAAGAGTCAAAACATATTGGGGTGGGCTCGGTAATGTTTAAGGCACCGTC
>NW_007825921.1:0-811 GCF_000696425.1 Galeopterus variegatus
TTTCTCTTGGGTATATACCTAAGATGGAACTGCTGTGTTCAAAAGATTGTGAGTGTTCAATATGAGGGAAGCCCTAGATGTTCATAGAATTTTGCAACTTGCTTTTTACATTTAGTATATTTTGACTGTAATTCTAGATTAATCAATATAGATCCACATTATTTTTCCTCTTTTGGTAAATATTTAAATTTTTTTTCTATATAAGTACATGTTATATACAACAGAATGCAAAGATATTAAGTTTGATAAAATTTTATATATGTATACAATTATTTAACCACTACCCAGAACAAGGTATCAAGCATTTCCAACACTCTGGAAAGTTCTCTCATCCTCTTTCTAGTCAATACCTCCCCATCCCCATAGGAAACGCTTCTGATCTCTATCTTAGATTAGTTTTGCCTGTTTGGGAATTTCATGTAAACGGAATCATATACTCTTTTGTGTGCAATTTGTGTATAATGGTTTTTTGAGGTTTATCCTTGTATTTGCATAAATCAGTAGTTCATTCTTTTTCATTGCTGTATACCATCTTATAAATATATACAATTCATTTCATTTCCCTGTTGATGTATATTTAGAAATGCAGATTAAAACCACAGTGCAACACTTTTACATATTTACTAGAAGAGCCAAAATGAAACAGGCTGACAATACTAAGTGTTGACGAAGATGTTAGAGGAATTGGAGTGCTCATAAGCTGGCGGTGGGAGTGTTGGTTGGGACAATCACTGTTTTGCAGCATCAACTCAAATTGAACACTCACAATCTTTTGAACACAGCAGTTCCATCTTAGGTATATACCCAAGAG
>NW_007825922.1:0-811 GCF_000696425.1 Galeopterus variegatus
TGATCGCTAAATGGGAAGAATATAATAATATGACTTACTACTGAGTATATTGTGCAAGGCAACACATAATTTTTTTTATATATTAACTCATTTAATCTTACCTATAAAACACATTTTTTATTATCCCCATTTTACAGATGAGGGAACTGAGACTTAGAAAGATTAAGTACTTTCCAAGATAAGAAAAGTTAGTAAGCATCAGAGCTGGGCACACATTCAGGTTTGATTCACCAGTGGCGAAATTGAGCCATTGACCACTAAGTTAAATTGCTATTTACATGTCTCAATATTGTATAATATCTGTGTGTAGATGGAATATGTATTTTGTATGTTTTCATCTGAGAATTAAAAACAAACCAAAAGAAGTTTAAGTTTTACTATATGCCTGAAATTAGATTTGTTTTACTTATTTTATAAAGTTATTGCCAGTGAAGCACTATTTAAGTTACACTATATAGTAATCTGTAAAGTTGCATTGCATGTTATACTATAAATTCCTTACTAAAAAATCACCTGAATTATAATTTCCATTTTATGTCTAATCATACATTTTGTAGAGCCTGACTCAATAGTTCTTCTCATTAAATATTTTCTTTCTTAGCCACAGTTCTAAAGCTCAAGTTCTCCTTTCTATATAGTCTTATAACATTTCTTTTCTATATGATCTTATAAGACACTAAACTTCTATTACTATTCTTCCATGTTCTTGGGCAAGGAATGTGTATCTTACTTTGTTATTTCATCCTTCAATGATTAACGTATAGGAATTTCTCAATCCTTTATATGAATAAACATAATAAATTGTTGTGAA
>NW_007825923.1:0-811 GCF_000696425.1 Galeopterus variegatus
CCAGGAGCAAAAAGCACAACAAAAACAGATCCATAGGAGATCAGATATTACTTTTATTAGAAATAGATTCTGAAGCAACTATAATTAATTAATTCAAGAAATTAGGAAAAATGGAAAATTTTGGCAAAGGAAAAGAATCAAATAAAAATTCTAGAACTAAAATTAAAATATCTGAAGTTAAGAACTTGATGGGATAAGTTTAACATCAAATTAGGTAAAGCTGAAGAGAAAATCAGTGAATTAGAAGACAGCTTAGAAGAAATTATGCAGAAAAAGAGTATAACAGATATGTGCAATACGATGAAAACATCTAACATTCGTGTAACTAAAATACCAGAGAAGAGAGAAAACAGAGCATATAATTGCTGAGAATTTTCCAAAGCTGAATAAAAACTTCAAGCCACAAATAGAAGAATGCAAACAATAAGAGCAAGATAAGTAGAAAGAAAAAAACACCTAGGCAAATCTTCATAAAATTGCTGAAAAATCAAAGGAGAACAGTATTAAAAGCAGCCAGAAGAAGAGAAACACTTGACCTTAAAAGGAAGAAGAGCCTTATTGATACCTGACTTCAAATAGAAACAACGGACACCAGAAAAATCCTCAAAGAAAGTAACTGCCAACATAGAATTCTGCATATAGCAAAAATATCCATCAAAAATGATGGCAAGCTAGACATATTTTCAGGCAAATAAAAGGTGAAAAGAATTTGTTACCAGCATACCTGCAACAAAGAAAACACTAAAGGCAGAGAAAAATGGTAAGACAGATAAAAGCTCAGAGATGCAGGTGAGGAAAAAGCAACAAAAAA
>NW_007825924.1:0-811 GCF_000696425.1 Galeopterus variegatus
TGAGAACGACTGGGGGAGGTCCTGAGGTGGACACTGAGCAATTCTGAGATTTGATTAGCAGTCGGGTAGTGTCATCATAAAAGCTGGTAGGCATTTGTCTATAGCGATTAAGGTTTCCTTCTTCCTTCCTTTCCTCCTCCCACCCTCCTGCCCTCCCTCCCCTTTCTCCTCTTCCTTTTCCTCCCCTGCTTCTTCATCATGTCTTATTATTTTGGCCTTGTTTCTTGATAAGGTTGGAATCTTCCCAGTTGTGCTAAAGTTTTGTAGCAATTATTCTTTGACGTGCACTCACTTCGGGCCCAACATAGTAGCGGGCTTCCTGGAGGGCCCCAAGAGCCCAACTTCTAGCCTCTGTGCCCTGGGAGTTCCCAGGCTGCTGGTAGAGAAGTCACCCTCACAAACACTGAAGCCACAAGTGGAGACTCTCAGCTTCAGTTGTGCAACCCGTGGTCATAAGTGCCAGGGAGTCAGCTGGCTCTGCATTTCCCGGGACAGGACTCATGTGTTACGGGGCCCGCCCTCAGCCGGTAGGGCATTGCAGGAGGCGAGGTCCTTTGCCGATCTCACACTGTGCAGCTTGTGGTGTTCTGCAAAGTTACTCACTTTGTAGAACCTGATTCAAATTTTCTGCCCTCATGAAAAACATTTCTCCTCATAGGCATTTTTGTTAAAAAAAAGGTTATATATATATAACTTTAATCGTTTATATAGTATATATGTAATATTTAATATTTAAAGTATATATATGTAATATTTAATCATATATATATGATAAAGTATATATATAATACTTAATATTTAAAGTATATAT
>NW_007825925.1:0-811 GCF_000696425.1 Galeopterus variegatus
GGGGGGACATTCGATCCACAGCAGCCTCCCTCTACCACACTCAACTATTTAATCTATATTTCCTGAAATGGGATGGAATATGCAGAATCATCATTAATTCACAGTTACATTCTCAAGATATAGCAGTTATCTATTGCTAAAACAATGCTGCATAACAAACTGCCCCAAAGCACAGTGTCTTCAAACAACAGGTTTTTATTTTAGCTCATGGTTCTACTTGGATGGGCAGTTCTTCTGGTCTTGGCTAGATGTCAGCTGCCTTTTCTGGGATGACAGAGGGACTCAGTTCACTGCGAGTATCTCTCATCCTCCCCCCAGGACCAGTGGGCTGGCCTGGGAATGTCTTTTTAGGGGCAGAGAGCAAGGGCAGATAGGCCCAAGCATGCAGCACTTTCATGCCTCTACTTGTGTCCCATTTGTTAACATCCCATTGGCCAAATCAAGTCACGTGACCACCTCGAGTCAGCATGGTAAGGCACTGCTAAGTCATAGGACAAAGAGCTTGGATGAATTGGTGCCATTGTTTGCAAATTACCATAAGAGACAAACCTGAAGATGGTAAAGGAAGTCTTGGGTCTAATTAGCCAGCATTTGGATAATACAAAGTAGCAGGACTTATCTCTCCAACATAGTTATGTTTTCTTTTTAGTTTTCCTTAAGTGGTTTCTATTTAGAAGGGGAATGGAAATAGAAGTTTCCTGTGGACTTGGCTATCAAGAAAGAAAGAGCAAAATACCCATGGAAATGAAAGAAGACTTGAATATTGAGTGAGGAAAATGACAGCATCTGGTGTCACCTCCTGTGAGAAAGG
>NW_007825926.1:0-811 GCF_000696425.1 Galeopterus variegatus
TTGACAAGTAGGCTCTACATGGTTTGGTTACTGTTTTTTACACATGGTAGATGATGGCAGACCAGAACATATTCCCACATCATTAATGCAGTCTTCCATTGCAGCATATTTTATGGCTGCATAATGACCCATTGTGTGAATCAGTCCCCTAGTAAAATTAATCAAGGTCCAAAGTTGTTTCCAGTGTTCCTCAACCATAAACAATCCTGGAGGATTATTCTTGTAACTAAAGTTTTTATCACATACTAGTTTACCCTCCAAATAATTGGACCTATTTACTTGACCACAAATAACATACTTTGTGTCTTTGTCAGTTTCATAGGTGAAAAAATGGCATCTCTACATATTTAATCTGTATTTCTTTAATTACTAATGAGGATGAACTTTTCCACCAAGTTTCTTAACAATTTCTAGTAAACTGCCTATTCATGTCCTTTCCTGTGCAGATTTTTAAGCTCATAATCCTAAAACACCTTAAATAATTCTTTTTAAATTTACTGACTATGAAAAGAACTCAAACCCAGGAAATTACCAGAAATATAGAAAGGAGGAAGAGTGAAAGTCAATAAAGGTGGGGGCTACAGGAAAATATAACCTTAAAAAAATCTCTGTTATTCAATTCCAGAACCACAAAACATCCCTTAAAAACAGAAGACATAAGCAGACTAAATAAACACACACAAAATCATTTATAAAATACCTGTGGGTTACTTCCTCCATTCCAGACAGAACCCTTGGTGAGTTTTCCAACTCTATCATCCCAGTCCCAATCTTCATCATCACAGTCCTCCTCCTCATCTTCTACCTCACC
>NW_007825927.1:0-811 GCF_000696425.1 Galeopterus variegatus
AAAAGTTGTTCTCAAAAAAGGAGAGAGTAGAATAATGGTATAATAATGGTTACCAGAGGCTGGAAGGGGAGGAGAGAGGGGAGGAGGAGATATGGTGGACTAATGGGTACAAAACTATGCTGTCTACCCTAAGTGAATCATGGTGTAGCATATGCATCTATTGAAACCACGCACTGTGCCTCACAAATATTGTACAAACATTGTACAAGTCAATGTTAAAACTTTTTTAAAAATGAAGATTTGTGAATGACCCTGAAAAAAAAATCTTTGTCAACCCTATAGGCAAAGAATGATATATTATTCTTGTTTTAATATAAATTACTTAGATTACTACTGATGAACATCTTTTTACATCTTTATTGATAGTTTTTCTTTTTTGAAATTGTCAAATTATAAAAACTCTTTATGGATTAACCTTTTACCATTTTTATGGTTTTTTTCTAGTCAAGTAAAAGTTTTAAAAATTTAGATAGTTAACTATGTCAATTCAACCTTTTTTCTTTTACGGGATTTAATTTTACTGTTTTGCTTCGAAATGTGCCTCTTACCCCTCATATGAATATTAATCCATATTTTCTTCTAAAGTTTTTATTATTTTCTCAGCACATTAAAATAGTTATGGAATCTAAAGTTTATTTAGGTTTAATATGTGTGACAGATTGTGAAAACAGATACAATTTTCTATCCTTTTCAGTAGGATCCGGTCTTGGCCATGTGACTCTGCTGTTCTGTCCATGAGGAGGTGGATTCTGTTTCCCCACCTCTTAAACCTAGGCTGGCCTCATGACTTGCTTCAGCCAGTTGAATGTAG
>NW_007825928.1:0-811 GCF_000696425.1 Galeopterus variegatus
AAGAGTAGTGGAAAAAAGTTGGTTTGGCCATGGTGCTGACACTGCATGATTGTAGATATCTCTCAAATGTTGAGCAATAAAAAATATAATTATAAAAATGATTTATTGCATGACAAGATAGAATCACATATTTTTTTATTCTACATGACTTTTCTAGAGGCACGATTCATGAATTATGAAATGTTCTTTTATTATCACTACAGGGAATGAGGAGAGGGCCAATAGACTCACAGAGAGGCTAAAGAGTTGATAAAGCAAGTGGTATGTGAGACCACAGACATGAAAAATAAAACTCTACCGTGATTTTTGAGATAGTGCCAATAGGTTAGAATGGTTTATTCACATAACATGAGATTTCTATATGTTTTTAAATCACCTAAGCCTTTTTTTTATGTAATCAGTTTAACAATTCTGCCAAAAACAAGCACAAAAATATTTCTTTGAAAAAGACCTTCAATAGTTTAGGCATATATTGAGCTGCAAGAAGCAGAAAGCCAGACTACAGTGGCTTAAGCTAATAGTAGTTAATTTGTGTCTAGAAATAATCTGAAAGTAGGTTTTATTGGCATTTGTCTAGGCATTCACACATTGGGTTAGAGAAGTAGGCTCTTTCTGTATTCCTGCTTTGTCACCCTAAGCCCGATGGCCTTTTCCTACTTCCTAGTCTCCTTGTAATGCTATGGATATGCCACCTATTCTGAAGGCAACAAGAATGGCAAGTGCAGAAAATCCACCATGTCCTTTGTTAGCAGGAAAGCAATTTACTTTTCAAACCAATCCTCCTCATCTGCAGATTTCTGCTTCTTTCTCA
>NW_007825929.1:0-810 GCF_000696425.1 Galeopterus variegatus
TAGCCTGGTGTGGTAAGCGGGGGCTGGGCTGGCCTTTGCCCGCCAAGTGGGGCTGGGCTGGGGGTCACTCACAAAGCTCCCAGAGCTGGGCCAGTCCCGCACCTTCCTTCCCGTCTCTGCATCGCTGCTTCCATCATTCTTGGCCTTTGTTGCCTTGGGCTGCTCAGTTTCCCGGCACGGTTGGGGCGCTCTCAGGAATCTTCTTTTGCATCGGTCCTAAAACCTCAAGACTGTAGTTGCTTTTTTTCGTTGTAGATAAGTTGATCAGTGATTTATTTGTTTCTTGTTGCTCTTGGAAATGCAAATAGTACTCTGGCAGCACAGCACACACTTCTCAGGCTCGCTGTGTCCTCTGGCATGCCCGCTCCAGACCCGTCACCATCTTGCTCCTCTTGTGGAGCTTTTTGAATCAGAGTTTATAGTTCTCATTAAATTGGGAAAGTTTTCCTCCATGATTTCTTTAAATATGTTTTTGTCCCTCCCCACCTCAGAATCAAACTACCAAAATATTAGGCCCCTGTAAGGTGTCTCACAGACCACTGAAAATCATTTCATTTTGTTTAAATACTGTTTTCTCTCTCTCTTTTATTTTGGATAGTTTGTACTGCTAGGTCTTCAAGTTCACTTTCATTCTCTTCTACAATGTAAATCCGCCATTAATCACACCCAGTGAGACAGTTTCCCTCCGACACTGTAGCTTTTTTTCCTGGGAGTTAGATCAGGCTCTTCTATCTTTCATGTTGCTTAATTTTTTTTTGAACATGTGTAATATTTATAATAACTGTTCTAATGTCACCTTCTGCTAGAACT
>NW_007825930.1:0-810 GCF_000696425.1 Galeopterus variegatus
ATTTCAAAAATATATTTTCTCACCTGTACATCTTATTTTGGATACCTTAAAGACAAATTATCATTAAATTATTCTAAACCTTTTTAAAGAATTATGCCACATTTACTGCAGTCCACTATCTCTTTCTTATTACAGTGTTAAAGTTGGGAAGTTTTTTGTTTGTTTGCTTGTTTGTTTGTTTTGGTACATTTTTTACAATGAAAACTTAGAGGTAGAAAGCAAGCCCACCATTCCATTTTTCAGATTTGGCTGCTCAGGAAAGCCAGTCTCACTGAAGGAGAAAACCAAGCAAAAGAAACAAGAAAACAGAAAACCTGCAAAGGTATATTTGTGCTAGGTTTTGTTAAGCCAAAGGGATAGCACAATTATTGAAATTTGTCTATACAAAGCAACCATTAACAACCCATAGTCAAAGAGACAAAGGGATTCCAGAATCTGAGCGTTGCTTCCCATAGGTTAGCATGTTTCTCTGGTGGCCTTTTTCTCCAGTCTGTTTCTGTTTTCTACTATACAAAGAACCCACGGTTCTTGTTCCAAGAGTGAATTTAATGAGACATTAGGCTACGCTTCACGTCCTAGAGCCACCCCCAAACTCTGAAGCTGATTCTCAGGAAGACGTATCCGGTGCACAAATAGATCAGTTTGTCAGGCTCTCAGCCCTTCCAGCAAATTATTCAGCAGATCAGATGAAATAATTTTTTTATTGATAATCTTTAAAGTATCCAAAAATTGAATACAGATATTTTTAGACATCAATTAAGTTTTTCTTCTTAGAGCCAATGTACCTCCTTCTATAAAGTTCCTTTTTCT
>NW_007825931.1:0-810 GCF_000696425.1 Galeopterus variegatus
ATCTCCTTAACTGTAAAATATTATTAGTCATTATCATTTTGGATATTACCTCTGTCATTTCTTTTTTCCCTTCCTGGAATATAAATAAATAAATTGGAATTTCTTATACTGTCCTCTATATTTTTAGTCCTTCTTTCACATTTCCTAGTGCTTTGTCTCTGTGTGCTGTTTTCAGGGTACTTCCTCAGATCAATTTTCCATGTCACTAATTATCACTTCAGGTGTATATAAACTGCTTTTTAAACTATCTGTTGAACTTTTAATGAAAACATTGTACTTTTGAGTTGTACAGCTTCTAATTATTTTGTTTTCAAGTCTATTCTTTTCACATAGTATCTTGTTCTTTTCATATTTCAAGTTTGTCTTTTAAGCCTTTAATAATTTGGAACATTTATAGTCTCCTTCTCTTAGTTCTATTATCTGAAGACCTTAAGAGTCTAATATTGCTTTTGTTGTGTCTGCTGATTGATTTTTCATGTGTTTGGTAACTTTGATTTATGCATTTGTCTTCACCAGGGCTTTATCTGTAAGCATCCTATGTGGTCTGAATTGAGATCATGTCCTCCGAGAGAAGTTCTGAATTTGCTTTGTCATTAGCCTGAGACCGTTTTTTGTATTAATAACTTGGTTTGGGGCTCCTAGATCATTTGGGTTATTTATTTATTTGTTTGTTTGTTTTTTAAAAGATGACCAGTAAGGGGGTCTTAACCCTTGACTTGGTGGTGTCAGCACCACGCTCTCCCAAGTGGGCTAACTGGCCATCTCTATATAGGGATCTGAACCTGTGGCCTTGGTGTTATCAGCACCACA
>NW_007825932.1:0-810 GCF_000696425.1 Galeopterus variegatus
TAATGGCTGAACGGAGCAGCAGAAGGGAGAACACGCTGCCAGCACTGTATTAGCTGCTTAACGCTTTATCTAGGGACAAATGCTTATCTTTTCATCTGAGCGTGGAAGACATGTCTGTCCCCAGACACTCAAAGACCGGTTATTGTTGAAGGTTATGTAAAAAGCCTTGCTGTAGCTTTAAAAAAAAAAAAAAAAAATCAAATCACAGAGTTCTGTTTGTTTCCGTTGTCAGATCGAAAGATCGGCCAGGGAAAGAAGGAAAGAAACATTAAAACCCTGACAGGGCTGAACCCGTGGCTCACTGGGAGAGTGCGGCCCTGGCAGCACCGAGGCCGCGGGTTCGGATCCTATATGGGGATGGCCGGTGCGCTCACTGGCCGAGCGCGGTGCGGACGACACCAAGCCAAGGGTTACGATCCCTGTACCGGTCACAAAAAAAAAAAAAATAAAAAAAATAAAAAAAAAACCCTGACAGCACACGAGTACACCTGTGTGTGCCCAAACTGCTGGATCTTTCAATTGCCACAGACAAAGCCACTGTGAGTGTTTGCAGCCGAGGGAGCCGTGCGCCCCCTGTGCTGGGCAGGGCTGCTCTGGGGAACTGGTATGAGATTTTCACACCGGTCCTCATCTACATCACGGCTGGAGAACGATGTCCTCCTTCCATGTTCCTGTCTTAGTCGATGGCATCTTGTCCACTCATTTGCCCATTGGCGACTCTGTTTCTCCCTCCTCTCCCATATCCTGTACATATTTAAGTCGTTCGGTTACCGATTTGGAAGCACAGATTCTAAAAGTTTGTCCCAGAGA
>NW_007825933.1:0-810 GCF_000696425.1 Galeopterus variegatus
ATGTTATGATGACTGGTACATGTTGTCCATTTACAAAAACAAAGGGACATTCTCAAAACACCATGTCTAAAGAAAGTTGTCCATGATTCTTTCAGAACCATATATGCATCTATACTTTCATATGTTATGTTCTATTCTAATAAAACTTTATTCACTTAATTATAAATGTTTATGAATTACTGTAATTTCTTAAGGCATTCATTAATAAAATACATCTCTTTTTGTATTGTCTCAATATATTTTCAAAATCTTTAATGGCAAGCTATCATCTGAGTTATGAAAATCCTAATCAAAATTAAAATATTGTATATCATAATAATTTAAAACTGTTTAATAACCTTCATAATAAAGAATGATAAAGATATCTAGAGGAAAAATATATAGACAATATGTAATGATTGATACAGGACTGAGATAAATCTAATTTTTACTGATTTTTTAAAAATTGTGTTTGATTTCATGACTTGTTCAAATGTGTAGCTGCTTCTTGATACTTCATGTATACCCCAGGCTAGAGATAGATAATTAAGAGGAGTCAATATGGAATGGATAGTTGAGCAAAGAAAAACTGTTCACGGAATCAAAGTGAAAATAAAGAATAAGGTTATAACTCTGGTGGGATCTAAAGAAATAACAGTAAGGTCTGTAATACTGTTTTATGGTTTCTAAAGTGCTTTCATATACATTATTACTGTTGACATGTTACAGGGAAGAATTTCCTAACTGCTCAATTTCTGCCCTGGGGTTGTGCCCTTTTGAAATATTGAAAAGACATATTTATTTATTTATTTCCTGATATTTCCTTTCTTT
>NW_007825934.1:0-810 GCF_000696425.1 Galeopterus variegatus
CACCATTCATGTCATGTGCACATGAGGGCTGGAGACAGCACAGCGCTCAGTAAGTGCTGCTGAGTGAGTGAATACAGGGCTCAACATCTCTCAGTAGATCGCGGTACTTTGCAAAGAGCAATGGAGTGATAATCAGGAGGGCCTGGTTCTGCCTCTCACTAGCCATGTGACCTTGCCCACATCTCCTCCCCCTCCAGGCCTCAGCTTCCTATGTGTAATTTGAGGGGGTTGGAGTAGGTGTTCCCTAAGGTGGCTCCCAGTTTTCTGACTCCATTCATATATTGCCCAAGATAAGAAAGCAATGAACACATGACCATACCTCTCTGTACCTCCGTTTACTCATGAGAATGACTGGTGACACCAGCCTCATGGGCTTCAGTGCAGTGAGACAGAGCTGCCCGGTCCACAGAATACTCCTGATCCAATGCTAATGATTAGCACTGACAGCAATGTCCATGAGTCTGGGCTCCTTCTCCACATCAGCTGGGGATCACTGCTTCCCTGCCCAAGAATCTGTGACTTCCTGTGTCATCTTGCCACCTACACTCCTAATTAGGCAGGGCTCCAGCAGCCAGGGACGGCTGTGTGCTCTTAAAGCGCCATTCTCTGTCTGTCCTTGCTTTCCTTATCTTGAAAGCGAAGGAACTGGATCAGATCAGTATTTCCAAGGTCCTGGGAAGTGGACTGCTGATATGCAGGTTACTGGGCCCACTGACTCAGACTAGAAATGGGAATGTGTCAAAGTGCTCCAGCTAAGCTAGTTGATCTCTGAAGTTTTCCAGGACTGGCTTATCGTGAACTTTGCCCACT
>NW_007825935.1:0-810 GCF_000696425.1 Galeopterus variegatus
TCTCTCAGGGGAACAGACATTTGCCCTAACAGGGGGCTCATCCCCATGGCAACCAGTGGAAGGGCGGGCATAGCAACTAGTTACCACGCCAACAGCAGACCTTCCTCTCAAATATTCTTTCCATGTCCTCTTCCGCCACTGACTTCTTCCCCCGCCCATCTTACCCCCCAAGCAAGCGTTTCCCACTCTACATCCCGATGCCCTGAGTCTGGGCCTGCACGGGCTGCCCTGCCCATGTGACTGTGGCTCCTGGACCCCAGTTCATGCACCAGGGGGGAGCCCAGCATGCTGCACACCTAGGAAGGGTGTCCTGGATTTATGGGTCCAGAGCAAGATGGGTGGGGGGTAGATCTGTTCACTCAGACATCATTGCTACAATACCAGCAGGCAGGGGCCTGGGGGGGTATCAGGAGCCTGTGATGCAGTGACAGGTGGCACCTTCTCAAGAAGACAGGAGCCACATTTACCTACTGACCTTTGATACCATTTAGCATGAGCTTTGTAACTTACTCAACGGCACTGTTTAGTCCCAAAGTGTGAGCTGTCCTGAGGGAAGTGCACACTTGCCAGATGCTCCACATGGCATTTTCCAATTGGGGAAAAGACACCTCGAAGGGGGCTCAGTTTCAGACCCAGGGTTTGAAAGTGTGGCTGTGGCAGGGTCAGAATCACAGCCCCGGCATCTGACTCCATGGTCTTTCTGTCCCATGGGAACATACAGTTTAAGGATGTCTCCTCTCAGCTGCCCTGTCACCAAGAATCACTGTTGGCCCAGGTGGCAGAGGAGCCAGGCATGAGAGAGTTGTATCT
>NW_007825936.1:0-810 GCF_000696425.1 Galeopterus variegatus
CCACCTAGCACACAGCAGGCAATAATCAACAGTTGTTGAATAAATGAACAAACAGCACACACAACAGTGCCTCAAAAATAATGATTAATAAATGTTGACTACTAAGATGATGATGGTGATGGTGATGATGGTGATGGTGATGATGATGACGGTGAAGATGATGATGGTGATGATGATGATGATGACGGTGATGATGATGACGGTGAAGATGATGATGGTGATGATGATGATGATGACGGTGAAGATGATGATGGTGATGATGATGATGATGATGGTGAAGATGATGATGGTGATGATGATGATGGTGATGGTGATGATGATGACGGTGAAGATGATGATGGTGATGATGATGATGATGATGGTGAAGATGATGATGGTGATGATGATGATGGTGATGGTGATGATGATGACGGTGAAGATGATGATGGTGATGATGAGGATGATGATGGTGAAGATGATGATGGTGATGATGATGATGGTGATGGTGATGATGATGACGGTGAAGATGATGATGGTGAAGATGATGATGGTGATGGTGATGATGGTGATGGTGATGATGATGATGGTGAAGATGATGATGGTGATGATGGTGATGGTGATGATGATGATGGTGAAGATGATGATGGTGATGATGATGATGGTGAAGATGATGATGGTGATGATGATTGCCGTGGATTGAGTGCTCCCCTCACAACCTCACTGAGGCTTAATCCCCACCGTTAATTGTTGAGGATGGGAAATCTGATTATGGTAATTGAAAGGTGGGACCGTGAAGAGTGATTAGATTGTAGGACTGTGCAGTAGTGAACG
>NW_007825937.1:0-810 GCF_000696425.1 Galeopterus variegatus
ATATAAAAAGCAAATCCCAAATGACTACATACCACATTATTTTAATCAAGTCCAATACCAACCAAGACTAAATATTATAAGGTTTAATCATATATATATATGATTATATATATTTATATATAATATATTCACTTAAATATTTCAAATCAAGAAAATGATTAATAAAAAAATGATTCAAGAAAACAATTAATAGAAAATTCAGGAGGGGGTTTGGGACGTGATACATTGGGCAAAGGGCATAAGGAAATATCACTATTTGTAAGAATGAATATGTCAATAATAAATAGAAAAAAATAAAAAAGGAATCAGAATTTAAAATAAATGAATAAATGAATAATAACAAATGCATTTCAAAAAAAAAAAAAAGAAAATTCAGGATAGTAGTTATATCCTGTGGGTAGGTGAAAGGTAGGGGAAAAGGACAAGTGTACACAGGTTAATATAAGCTCCTGGTAATGTTGTAGGCCTTGGTTGAATCTTGGGTTAACAAATACTCATTATGTTATAAAATGGAAAAAAATAAATTAACTAGCTATAAATGATAAAGCAAAACATGGCTATACATAGACCGATGATGATAATATATGTTAAATCAAGGATTAATTCATTTTTGTATATCTCAGGTAATTTTTGTTAAACAATATATTCAGTAATACATAAACAAGCTGCTATGAGATGATATAGATATTTGCCACATCAATTTTATTAATATTTATTTTCTTATATAATCATGAGTTATCTTCCATATTCTATTCAGTGGAACATGCAAATTGTTTATCACTACTTTTTTAAAAGATATTTTTAGAGCAG
>NW_007825938.1:0-810 GCF_000696425.1 Galeopterus variegatus
TCCAAGGCTTGGCAGATCGATCTCTGATCCATGGGCCCAGAATTTGTCACGTTGGGGGTCATGACTTGTTGCTTTGCCTCCCATGGATTTGTCACCCCTTTACCCTTGGGTGATGGAGCCACCAAAGATTACTCAAAGTCCATCTCTTCTGATCAGTGAGAAGCCCCCAAAAGGGGTTAATCTCCTGGAACCTTCAAGAGTGAGGCATTCCTTCCATTTGGGAAATTAACAGGATTACTAGAGGTCTTTTCACTTCACTGCTCTTAATACAAAATTGTAAAAGGTTTTCTTTGTCCCTTAGATAACTGGTTTAAGAAATTTATTTCGTGATACTTTCTTGTGCTCTCTGCCTTTGAAGCCCTCTGTCACTTTGGTTTTATTTTTGTAATAATTTGTGATTTTATTCAACTAAGTGTTTTAAGCCTTTTGTTATTTGACAAAGCTTTCCAAAATGGAAAGCTCAACCTTTTGGTTTGAACTAACTTTGAAGAGTCCCCAGGGCCCTGGAGCTTTTCAAAAGATATATAAAAGATGTATGAAAACTAATTGGCTTATTTAATAAATTAGACTATATGGGAAAGCATTGTCAGTACTGAACGTGTTATGGATATGTGTTACAAAATCTTGTAAGGTTCTTGAAAATTTGAATCTTTTTTTTTCTTTCTTTTTCTTTTTCTTTTTTTTTTTGTGTGTGTTTGTGTGTGTGTGTGACCAGTGAGGTGATCGCAATCCTTGGCTTGGTATCGCCCACACCATGCTCAGCCAGTGAGCACACCAGCCATCCCTATATAGGATCCGAACCCGCAGTGG
>NW_007825939.1:0-810 GCF_000696425.1 Galeopterus variegatus
TTTCCAAATCCCTCCCAACTGTGTTAGTTGTCTCTTGTTGCCATAACAAATGATCACAAACTAGTGGCCGAAACCAACACGAATTTATTCACTCACAGTTCTGTAGGTCACAAGTCTGACATGGGTCTCACTGGACTAAAATCAAGGTGTCTGCTGGCTGTGATCCTTTCTGGAGGCTCTGGGGGAGAATTCGTTTCCTGCTGCTTTGCGTTGTTGCCACATTTCAGTTCCTTGTGGTTGTGAGACTGAGGTTTCCTGGCTGGCTGTAAATTCAGGGCTGCTCCCACCTTTTAGAAACCACCACATTCCTTGGCTTGTTACATTCCTTGGCTTGTGGCCCCCTTCTTCTGTCTTCAAAACCAGCAACAGGCCGGTGAGTCCTTCTCGTGTCAAATCTCTGTGGCCCTCTCCTCTGGTCACCGCTTCCATTCTTAAGAACTCATATGATTACATTGGGCCTATCTCCCAATTTTCAGGTCAGCTGATGAACAACCCCAATTTTTTCCACAACCCTAATTCTGCTTTGCCATGTCACACAATGTGCTCACAGGTTTGGGGAATTAGCACATGGACATCTTTGGGGAACTATTATTCTGCCTACCACCACACTGACTTAAAAAATATGTATATATATTTTCTTATTAAAGCAATTATAACACATATTCATTGTAAAAAAATACATTTGTAGAATTAAGTAATAATTAATAGAGACATGGCTAACAACTATGTGTACACTTAACGTATTTACGTATTTTCTTACTTACAAAGAATGACATATATATACACATATATATGCATACTCATTTGTAA
>NW_007825940.1:0-810 GCF_000696425.1 Galeopterus variegatus
AAATAATGTCCTTAAACAGAACACAAAATTTAGAGTTTTCTCATGAATGAAGATGCTGCATATCACTTTCCAGCTACAGCCTGTTTAATGTTTTATTCACCAGTTATGTGTAAGGAGCAAAGCTCATGCATGACAGATGGCAGCCCAATTCTGGCTTCTCTAAAATGGTGTTCCTCCTACGCACACCAGCCCAGTGATGTGTGGAATCAAGCATTGCAGATGAATTCTGAGCACTGAATACTACTTCACAGTGTGACTCAGAGGCCAACTGTGTTTCTCCTCATCAGTGATAGCCAAGCATTGAAATATGGTCTAAATTCGGAGTCTGAGTCTGAAGAAAATTTATGTGCAGTGTGTCATCTAACTCCAACAAGTTTATGCTTGTGTATAAAAGTATAGAAAAATGGAAAAAATCATTTTGATTAGCCATTAAGTCTTTGGTAGAAATCAATGGTTTAAACAAAGTAGTTGGGCTTCATGCAGTCAACATTTAGTGCAGGAGGCAGAAAACTGAAGACTCACCTTGATGCCTCCCCTTCCCTTAACCTCCCCCACATCCAGTCACAGTGATTTTGCTTGCTAAATAACCCATAAATCCATGCACTTCTCTCTGGCTCCACTGCAATTCCTAGTCTAAGACACCACCATCTATTTCTTCATCTCCCTACATTTAATCTAGACCCTCCCCAGTGCCGGCTAAGAGATCTCTCCAAAATAGAAACATGGTCCTGACACTGCCACTACTCCATTCCTGCTGCTTAAAAGCCTTAAATGGCTTCCCTTTGTTCTTTTTTTTTTTTTTTTTTTTTT
>NW_007825941.1:0-810 GCF_000696425.1 Galeopterus variegatus
AAGTAATCCTGGTATCCATGGCTTTTTTTCTAGGAAGGTTGGCTCCTGACATAATAATGTAATTTTCAAAGTTAGGTGGTCATGCCTGTTGGTTTGCTGGGTATGGTCACAGTTTACATCTATTCCAGCATGATTATTAGAGTGCCCTTTCAGCATTTTCCTGGTTTAATAATGTGGTTACTTCTATGTCAATTGAATCTCTACTTCCACCTCTCCAGCTGAAGTTGGCTTCCCTTCACTGGGTCACCCCTATAGGTTCATAGTAGGGTGTATTGTACACAGCATAAGCGCTACAGTGAAGAGGCAATGACCTGAGCACTTTGGGTTTTTTGTTCATTGTAACCCATTTCCTGACACAAAGATTGCATGAAAAGGAAAAGGAATGCTAAATTAGTAGGATCAGAACTTAAGCGGAAACCAGCATATTTCCTTCCTTATCCACACTCTCCCTAGGATCACCTTTGACTTACAGGTTACAGTGCAATCCCCTTGTATTTCTAAGGTGTTTTTTTGTTTTTGGTTTTTATAGCTCATTTAACAGACACTGGGTTACTGATGATTTTATCAGTGATCGATTCAACAATGACAGCCAAGCCTTCAGCCTTAAAGAGACAGAGGCCAGTATTTACAGAAGGAGTTCCCTTAACATCCTGCCAGTTACTGGATAAGAGCTAAATGACAGCACAAACTAATAGGAGGATTCCAAGGAGTTCCTTGGATGGGTGCTATCTGGGGCCATTTAAAAATCCAGATCTGGGCCGGCCCGTGGCTCACTCGGTAGAGTGCGGTGCTGATAACACCAAGGCCCCG
>NW_007825942.1:0-810 GCF_000696425.1 Galeopterus variegatus
TGCAGTGTCTCCAAGGTTATGCAAAAAGGAGTTTTCTTTCTCAGGGAGGATTAAACAAAGCTAGAAAGAACCAGGTGTTGGGGAATGGGATGAATGGGTGGGTGGCATGACTACAGAGCAGATCTGAGAATGTTTTAACCTGAGGTCAGCTATTTTCAGGAGGGCTCCTAAAGGTGGGGCTGTATGCTGGCCTAGATGGAGGGTGAGCCAAAGTTTAGGGGCCTGGGAGAAGGAGAGAAAATTCACCAAAGTTTGATTAACTAGCACTTTGTTCTGGTTTTGACTCCATAGGCTACTTCAGCAGAGCATGGGGATCTGGAGGGCCTGTGTCTGGCCTTGTCATAGGGAAACAAAAGGACACCCAGGAGTCCTCTGGATGAGATATGCAGAGGGGCAGTTCTTTGCCATGAACTGATTTCCAGAACACAAAGAGTAGGGGCATTTCTTAACCTTAACCTGCTTTCCAGGATTACCAGGCTTTGGTAAAATTCAACATTGTCAGTCCCCCATTTTGTTCAAGATGAATAGTATCTTTTGTCACTGAACAACTCAGGATAATAAATCTCCTGAGTCAGATGAAGTGGGGTCTAAGAGACAGTTTCCTGATTGTCTTAGTCTGTTTTGTGTTGCTATAAGAGAATACCTGAGATTGGGAAATTTATAAAGAACAGAGGTTTATTTGGCTTATGATTCTGGGACAGCTGCCTCTGGCATGGGTCTCAGGCTGCTTCTACTCATGGTGGAAAGTGGCAGCAGCTGGCGGGTACAAGCAGGTCACATGGCGAGAGGAAGCAAGAGAGAGAGAGAGAG
>NW_007825943.1:0-810 GCF_000696425.1 Galeopterus variegatus
ATTTGAGATGCAGTGAAAGTGTCCTTCAGGCATGAGGGCAAACTAAAGACATCCAGGTGGGCTCAGTGCAACCACAGGGTCCTTATAGGTGAAGATGCTGTGCTGCTGGCTTTGGAGATGTAGGAAGGGACCATAAGTCAAGTAATCAAAGTGTCCTCTAGAAGCTGGAAAGGTAAGGGAATGAGTTTTCACCTAGAGTCTCCACAAAGGAATGCAGCACTGCCAACATCTTGGTTTTAGCTTAGCGCAACCCATTTTAGATTTCCAATGTCCAAAATTGTAAGATAATGGGTATATATTGTTTGAAGCCATGATGTTACTGTTAACTAATTACAGCAATAATAGGAAACTAAGACAGAAAGAATTCTATATGTACAAAATCTAAGAATCTGCAATCAGATTTAATATGTGAATTTAGCAAGAACACTGGATTTGTACTCAAAATGAATCAATTGTATTTCTACAAACTCACAGCAAACAATTGGAAAATAAAACACATTTTTTAACAAACACCATTTACAAAAATTACCAAATGCCTGGATTACATCTAAGAAAATATGGGTGAGATCTTAACACTGATAACTATAAAATTTCCTGAGTTTGACTATGAATAACTATGAAAATATTCACAAAGATCAGTTAGAAGGCAAAATATTGTTCAGATATCAACTATTTTCAAATTGATCTCTACATTCAATGCAATACCAGTAAAAAATCATGGTGTTCTTAAAACTTGACATAGCGAATCTAGTATTTGTATGAGAGTGAAAAGTACACAGGGTAACCAAGTTATTCATGAATTTGAAAAAT
>NW_007825944.1:0-810 GCF_000696425.1 Galeopterus variegatus
TAGAAGCCAAGCTATCTGCCACATCAGCACTACTCCAAAGCCAGCCGTTCTGCACGGTAATCAAGCAGCAACTCTCCTCACAAGTGCGCATGCGCGTGCAGCCCTGTCACCCAAGAGTTCTGAGAGGGCTCGGGCGGGTCTCCAGGGAGACCAGTGATTGCTGAGTGACGTCAGCAGTCACTAGGCAGACTTAAAGTTGGTTCTCACAGCTTTTTCTTGCAACGGGGACAGATCAGTTTTTTCCTAGGCTTGCCATTGGCTCCACCGGCTTGTTCTCGTTCGACTCTGTCATCCACGTCCCCTACTCCACATCTATGGATCTGCTGCCCTCTTTCCACTTCACACTTCTTGGCAGCATGATTCATCTTTCCCACATGCCTGCGTCGGATCTGGTAGCTCATCCGAAATCCGATTCTCTTTCTCACCCAAACCGCGTCCCCGCTCACTTCCTGCAGCCTGGTGGAGATATCCGAACCCTCCTCCACAAGGAAGTATCTGCGGTACTCTTTCCACATCACCATATTTATGTGCTGGATGGACCTTTGACAGGTGTGCGAGTTTGATCTAGTAGCTCACCCGAAAGCCTATTCTGTCTCAAACAAATCGCGTCCCCGCTCAAATCCTGCAGCCTGGTGGAGGTGCCTGAGAGTGACTCTTTCCTCTGCCCTCAAAAGTCAATAAGCTTCATCACGGGAGAAGACAGCAGTTTCAGAAGCCCTTCCACACACCTGGCCCCTCGGCTACTACCAACTCCTGAGGCTGTTAAACTCGAATTTTACTTGGTACTATTTTGGAGAAGCGAACCCCTGT
>NW_007825945.1:0-810 GCF_000696425.1 Galeopterus variegatus
AAACATTCTAAGTCTTTTTTTTTCCCCTCAGTAAAATGGGAATATTATCTTACTTTCCATCCCCAAGGTAGAAAATGCATTGTTTTATTTTATCTCTTTCAATAATTAAATGTTGCAAAAAGTGCACACATGTATGTCCGTGTATGTGTGTGTTCATATACACATCCAGCTAGGTCAATAGAAATGATCATAAAAATTCAAAATTTGGATCTGCTGTACCAATACTACCCTTGTTTATAAAGTTTAGCTCACCAAGAAAATGAACAATTATCAATGGCTTTGTTATTTGTGAGAGAAACTGGGAAAACAATTAACCTGTCTACACACACACACACACACACACACACACTCACTCACCAGTTCTGAAATGTGACCTTACAATGATTAGAAAAAGTCTCCGTTTTAGAATTGCAAATGTCAAGCCATTGCATCATATTTTGGATTTTTTTTTTCTATTTCTTAGTGTCTCTCAGAAATAAAAATTAATTGCTATGCAACTAGCTGTTTCTTTATAATGTCACCTAAGTTTGTAGAGTACTAGGTATCCAACAACAAAATATATTGGGCATCATCACATAAATGTTTTTGATAATTGTGATTAGAACTGGACTGAATTTTATCTTTATGCTAGCAATAGAGAAAGGCTTTTCTAAATAATTAATGATATAAATAAGTATGCTGCAAAGATATTTAAAACACTTAAAAGAAACGATTGTTTTCAAGAGCCCTCTAGCAGTAGAGAAGTACCGTTTGTAAACAATTAATTGACACTACTTATAAATCATCCTTATGCGTGTGTGAGAAAGGGGG
>NW_007825946.1:0-810 GCF_000696425.1 Galeopterus variegatus
TATTTTTTCATTGACATTTGGTCATTTGGTAGAGTGTTTGCTTTTTCTATTACATTTAGATCGGCTATGTGGATAAAGATTTCTTCCTCTATTTGCAGGCTTAACTGGTGACTCTTCTTATATCAGTGTAGTCGAGTGAGCAGTAGGTTACCTGTGGAGTGGCCCTGGTTACTACTGTGGTGGTGAATTATCTTTGCTTGACGGTAGGTATGATAGTGGCTATATTACACCACCTTGGGTCCTGTTCCAGAATCTGTTGCCATAGAATGAGCCCCCAGCAGGTCTCCTCAGCTCATCTCAGCAGGACGGGCCACAGGTCCTGGTGCCACCCTCCTGGTCCAAGGAGGGTGGAGAGGTTAGCCAGCTTGCATGTGTCTCCTAGGCTCACCTTGGCGGGGCAGGCCATGGGTCCCTGGAACCTCCCTTCAGGTCCAAGGAGGGGGGAGCGGTTGGTTGCACCACACGCATCTCCTCAGCCCCATGTTTTCTATTTTTATTACAATACATTTACACTGTAAAACACAACTGTCTAAGAAAGACTCTCTTCATTTTTCCCAGGACTTGGCAGACATCCAGGACATACTGACTGTACCAGATTTATCTGCCAAATGGTGTGACTCTGGATGTTGATGGCAAAACCTGCCTCCTGCTTCTTCATGGCACCCCCCTCCTTCCCTATTTGAAAAATATACATGATGGGCAAGTGCCATGGGAAGGCGCAGAATCCATGTGCACCATCTTTGCTCTCATAATAAATTATGGACATTTTATTTGGATAGACAAAATTCTTGGCAGGAATTTATTAGTCAA
>NW_007825947.1:0-810 GCF_000696425.1 Galeopterus variegatus
ACAGAGGAGTATATTTTGGGTTCTTATTAGGTTCACATTCCTGGCTTTCCTGCTAGGGAAGCGGGAAGTGATCTTACACCTAATAAGACCCTGAGGATCTGCAGTCTCTTTCAGCAGTGTCTGCTATCCTCACTATCTTCCTGGTCCGTACGTCACTGGCTGCACCAGAAACATTTGATTGCTTTACCCAGGGCTTCAGAGGGCTATTCTCAGCACAAATCACTTGGAGTCTCTAATAAAGAAGTTTTTTGCCACTGCACGGCCCTAAATTCCCAGGGCACTGGGGACTGAGAATGGGACAAGAGGTCGTGGGGAGCCTAAACGTCTATGACCCACTACTTACTCTATCTTACCCTGGTGGTATTTTCCTTCACTCTGGCTATTTTCTATCATGTAGTCTATCATTTCTCCCCATGTTCTGGCTTTCCCTGAGCTTCTTACAGTTTATCAGACATGTCTGGGCATATTTAATATAAATGCAAAAGCATAGTTCAAATTCTTTCTTCTCGGGGCCTATTAAATCAAGAAATGTGGACATCCATAATATTATATAAAGTCTGTACATTATATAAAGTTGTTAAGATGTGTCTCTGTTCAGGGTATACAGAGGGCTAGGAGGGAAGAATGTATCTCTAACTTAAAAAGCATTATAGTTCATGTTTTTTCTTAGCCCAGATATGCTTTTACATATAGATTTTAGTTGGCTGGATGCAAGGAAGGTCCTATGTTACTACAACAATGAGAAAGACTCTCTGGTTTAGAGAACACTTGGTTTCATTAAAGTTAAAGGCCACTTTCCAGGAAATGCAG
>NW_007825948.1:0-810 GCF_000696425.1 Galeopterus variegatus
CCCAGCACCTGATGAACTTATATAATAAAGAACTGCGCTCTAGATGTGTATTTAGTTTGTGCAACCCAGGGCTTGGGGCAGTGTGGCCTCATGGAAAATATGCCTTGATGAGCCCTTTGCAGTTTCCTGGTAGGTGGGGCAGCCCCTCATGCCATCATCACAGACGTACTACTGCAGTTTCTGCTCACTTCATACACTCTTGAGGATATTCACTTCTCTGCTTACTCAAAACCTGTTGCCTTCTGAGATGTGTCTCCCTAGAAACCAACCCGCAAGCTCATTTCCATCACTGCTTTGGCATAAAAAAAATTAAAATTAAAGAGATAAAAAACTGTCTTCAGCAGTATATTCGTTTGGGGACAAATTTGAGGGATCAGGACTTAGTGTCCCTCCACCCCCTTTCTCCTCAAGAGGAGTCTGACCATAAAGAACATCGGGACCAGGAAAAGAGGACCCCGAGTGGCCGTGCACACTCTCAGGCTGATGACGTGTGTAGAAGGCACAGAGCCTTTCTGTACCAGACCGCAATGCCAGCTCCTTCTCTATGTTACTGCCTCCCAGAGCTCCTGCCTGCTCCTGAGCTTCTGCAGAAGCCTTCCCTTGTCACCACTGCCAACCCACCAGCCCCAGCCTGGGGCAGTACATTTGCTTTTCCTACTCTGGGGTGAATGACAGATTGGACTCAGAACTGTAAGCCCCATGGGATGTGTAGCCCTACACAAGTCATGATAGCTGATCGCACCAGCCCCGCTCCTAGTTCACCACCTCCCGCTTCCACACTGGTGACTGCTCTAATTCACTGTCCTCCCC
>NW_007825949.1:0-810 GCF_000696425.1 Galeopterus variegatus
CTGAATTAAGATTGTATCAAGTAGCATATATATTTTTTAAATGGTAAATTTTCTTTTTTTTTTAATTTATTTTTATTTATTTTTTTCGTTAAACTTTTATTTTGTCAATATAGAATTTATATGATTATTATGGCCCATCTCTTTAAATCTTCTTTATGTAACTCAGATGTCTGTTTCATGAAAGGTTTTGTTTTTAAAACACAATTGATGATTTTCTGATGAGATAAGCACTCTTCCCTAAGTTAAAACTCAGTGTTAATGTCTGCCTAAAAATCAGACAGAGATCACAAATGCAAATAATAAATATTTTATTGAACACTTTTAAAGAAAGAGACTAGATTGAATCAAAATTCATGAGAGACTGTAATATTATTAGAACAGTTCTTAACCAGGGGCTATTTTGTCTGAGGGGATGTTCGGTAGTATTGGAAGCCAGTTTTGATTGTCACAACTGAGGAGGTACAACTGGCAGCTATTAGAAAGGCCAGGGATACTGCTAAACATCCTACAGTATACATGACAATCCTTCCCCTCACAAAGAATTATCTGGATTAAGATGTCAGTAGTGCCAAGGTTGACAAAGCCTGCATTAGAATGAAAAAGTAAAACCCTAAACTCCATTTTCGAGAGAGGCATGAAAGCAGTGGAGGGAGACGGAAATAGTTTTCTGATTTGGAAGGAAATACAGCTTAGGTTTAGGGTCCTGTTTTTCAAGTAGTCATCTCAGATTCAAAACTTTACCCTAATAATCTCATCAAATATTAATAGGAAAAATTCTTACATGATACCTTCTGAGAAACAACCCCAGTC
>NW_007825950.1:0-810 GCF_000696425.1 Galeopterus variegatus
TATTTTGTAGATGTTAAAAATAAATTAAAATAAGATGAAATTTGCCCTCCTCCCCAAGATGATAAATTCTAATATAGCAGAAAAACTAGTGAATTCACTTGAGAGGAATGGTATATTAAGCCATTAGCAGCTCTTAAGTTCTTAAGGAATGGCATCTCAGAGCCCTTCCTGCAACTGGGCTTTAAGAGACATAAATGTGGAGGAAAGGGAAAATAACCTTAAAATCTTGGAGGAAAGGAAAGACTGAAAGCTAAATGAATAGGCAAGACAGACAGGCTGGGGGACACAGAGAAAAGCTTGCTAACATCCCAGTGATGAGGCCTAGATGACAGGTATTCCCTGAAGACCCAGGGAACTTTGGCTGAACACACACTTCCAAGGAGATGGAGGAGGAGGTGCATAGCTTAGCCTTGGATACAGTCCCTCCCTTTTGGAGGTAGCTGCCAGACTTGAATTAAATGCCCTTCCTTGTCCAATCATTAAGGGAAGATTCGTGGAGCTCTTGTGTGCACTAAGGGTCCTGCTTCCAGACTCTCGACCTCAGAGTCCTTTGGTTACAAATTTACAGCTGCTTTTGGGGTGATGGTCCCACTTCTCTGGGTGTGGGTGAAACATATATACCCAGAAGATGGGTTGGCGGGAAGTTATAAACACAAAAACATTATCAGGGTCACGTAGCAAATTCCATTTATTTTCAACAAAATTGAGCCAAACAACCAACATGTAAACAATAGTAGGTAATTAACAGCAATTAAAAAGCAATAATAGCATCATTTGGGTATAATCTTGACCTCACCAATGTTCAGTTGG
>NW_007825951.1:0-810 GCF_000696425.1 Galeopterus variegatus
CCAGGCATTTTTTATTTCATTGTCTCTCTATCTTATTTGGAAAAAGAAGAACCATGAAGACCCTGGATTCTTCCTAGAAATGTATTTTACAGCAAATCTCTCTAGACTCTATTCCATTGGGCGTTTGCTTTACTTGTAGCCTTCTCATGTTGGGTGCCATATACTAATGCAACTTTGGACTGTCTTAGCTGTCTCCAACTGTCCTTTTCTTTATGTCATTGGACTATATCTAAAACATTTTTTTAGTTAAGTCTCCTTCCTCTGATGAGAAAGTTCTGCCATTTAATATTCAGCATGACCTTTCTTGGCGTTCAGCTATCTCTATAATCTGGCTCCAGCTCCAACCCATATTTATTTTTCGCTAGTCTTCCTGTCTGCTGCTGATCGTCAGGAAGTTTGTTAGTGCAGCGCAGATTCTGGTTTTTCACCCTATTCACATGGGTCTGCTTCCCCTTTTCAGGTGCATTTGAGATTCGCTCTTCAATGTCAACATATTCACAACCTTGAGCGTAAAGTTCTTCTGTACGACTCAGATCTGTTTTGTTTTTTTTTTCTCCACAGTTGAGACTTTAAAATAAGTAGTGAAGAAGGGATCCTGGCAAAGCTTTTTACTTTACACATGAAATAAAACACAGATGAGCCAGACTGAAAATTCAAGCTTAGGATGGAAACACCAAGCTCAAAAAATCTAGTTTTTTCACCCCCATTATACCATAACCTCGATGGATATCAGAGTTTCCCAGGGCTCTATCTTCATATCACTTTTCTCCTCTCCCTGGGACACATCACTCATTCTTAGTTTCAGATGTC
>NW_007825952.1:0-810 GCF_000696425.1 Galeopterus variegatus
CATTTGCTGAATTGGGGAAGGCAGGAAGTCAAACAGAAGATCAAAGGTTCAGTTGATAAGCTTGATAATTTGGGGTGTCCGTAGACATCCGAGAGGGGATATAGGTTGGAGCTCAAGTGGAAGGTGTAGGCTAGAGATTCAGATTTAAGAATTATCAGTATAAAGCCCTGAGAGTAGATGAGATGGCCAGGCCTGGGAAAACAGGGAGAAAGAAAAGAAAGGAGGTCCAAGAACTGGTCCCATGAGGGCACTGATATTTAGAGGCCAGGAAAGAAATAGATACTTGCAAAGGTGACCGTGAAGGAGTTGCCAGGTATGTAGAAGAAAAAGGAGCAGAGTGCAGTATCATGGAAATCAAGGAAAGAGGATTTTTCAAGAAGGAGGGAGTAGTTGACTGTGTCAAATGCTGCTGAGTGATTATGTAAGACAAGGCCTGAAAAGGAGAATTGGAGAAAGCAATATGGAAGCCATTGTTACCTTCTCCAAAGCATTTTCAGTTACGTGGTGGAAGTGAGGCCAGATGAGAGGGTTCAAAGAGGAAATGGGCACACGATACTCAAAACTAGATTATAGATGGATTAAGGACTTAACTGTGAATGGTGAAACTTTAAAACTTTTAGAAGAAAATATGAAAGTATATTTTCATGATTTTAGAGTAATAAACAACTTTTTTTTTCTTAATTTATTTATTTATTAATTTTTTTTTTTTTGCATTCTAAGATGTTGTTGCAGAGCAGCTGGAGGGAGGGGAAAAGAAACAGGGTGGGAAGAGTAGGAAGGAGGGAGGGCTTGGTTGAAGCCTGTGGCACC
>NW_007825953.1:0-810 GCF_000696425.1 Galeopterus variegatus
TTTATGTGTTTCATTCATACTCTTCTCTCTATCAGGAACCCTCAGTAAATACATAGTAGAAGAAAATGTACACCCAAGTGTTTCAGCAGTATCTGTTGAACAGATTTTCTCTTCTCCATAAAATTGCTTGGCATTCTTATAAAAATAATCCACCGGCCATATACATAAGACCATGCACGTTGAATCTATGGATCAGTATTCTGATAAACCAACATAATTCCTGTTCTTATGTCACACTGCCTCAATCAACGTAGTTTTATAGTATATCTTGAAAATAAGTACTATAAAGTCCTTCAATTTTGTTCCTCTTTTTTAATATTATCTTATCTATTCCAGGTCATTTTATAGCATACA
This sequence comes from Galeopterus variegatus, assembly GCF_000696425.1. Taxonomy (NCBI): domain Eukaryota; kingdom Metazoa; phylum Chordata; class Mammalia; order Dermoptera; family Cynocephalidae; genus Galeopterus; species Galeopterus variegatus. Next base: position 355 of record NW_007825953.1, read on the forward strand.
TTATACGAAGTTATACGATTTCCTATACCCCTTCCTGTCAGTCATTTACTTTTTCGTACAATTTTTTGAATTATCAAAATCGTAATCGGTTAGATTTATCTATTTCTTTTTTTTCTCCTGTTACTTTTTTATGTGTGTTCTTTGATGAATATTTTTCAATGTTCTTATCAATAAGAAGTAGCTTTTTTATCATCTCCAGTAATCCCTCTTGCCTTGAAGTTTACTTTGAAGTTACTAAAATAACCATTCCAGTTTCTTATTGTTATAATTTTCCAGTCGTGTTTTAGCTTATCTGTTTTTATATTTAAAATGTATTCCTTGCAAGAACTTTAAACTTAGTTTTTTAAAAATTTTATTGTAGTGTTTAGCGTTTGCCCATTTATATGTATTTTTTATTTTTTTAAACTTTGTTATGCAATGTTTTACAAATGCTTTACAAATTATTGATCAGTCCTT
>NW_007825954.1:0-810 GCF_000696425.1 Galeopterus variegatus
TATTTCTCGCCTATAGTTATTTTTTAAACATTTAGAAATGTATTTGGTTTTTTTTTTTTTTTCCTTTTTGTCTTTTTTCGTGACTGGTAACGGGATCACAACCCTCACTGTCGTGCCCATACCGCGACTAGCAACGGGATCGCAACCCTCAGTGTCGCGCCCACACCGTGCTCAACCAGTGAGCGGACCGGTCTCTATATGGGATCTGAACCCTTGGTGGGAGTGCCGCCACGCTCTCAAGCGCCGCACTCTACCGAGTGCGCCACCGGGCCGGCCCAGAAATGTATTTGTTTTAATTGACAAATAAAAATTGCATATGTTTATTGTGTACAACATGTTGTTTTAAAATATGTATACGTTGTGGAATGGCCAAAGCAAGCTATCACCTATAGTTATTTGTCTGGGATGGCTATCTGCCACTATGCAGAAAAATGATACATCGTTTTACCTCCTCCATCATGGAAACCATCAGGCACCAGACATATATGCTACTTGGCACTGGTTCCCCTTCATCCTTACAGCCTTTGGCCTAGTATTGTGAAATTCTGATTTTTTGTAGAATGTATTTTTCCTTAACACTAAAATATACTCCATTTCTTTATTTTAGGAAGATTATATCTTCCTCCCCAGTCTTTTTAGGGGCCAAAGGAGTATTCTCCATATAACATCTTTATCAAGATTCATCTTAAAACATTTTATGCATTTTTTTCTAAACTACTGGAATTAACTTTGCTCATGGATCACTTTTCCAAGGTCACAATCAGATCTTGAAGCTGACTGCTTCAGCAGGTGCTGGAATGTACACCCAGA
>NW_007825955.1:0-810 GCF_000696425.1 Galeopterus variegatus
GGGATACGAGGTTAAAAGCTAAGGAAATCTGAACACAGTAGCGGCTTTAGTTAATAATAGCATATCAGTGGTCACTGGATAATTGTGACAACTGTACCATAAATGGAAGATGTCAGCGACCCTGGAAACTGGATATGGGGTATATGGGAACTCTGGACCATCTTCATAGTTTTCCTGTAGATTTAAAACTATTCTAAAATAAAAAAGTTTATTTAAAAAGGAAAACACAGTTGACTAGCATCAGGGTTTGGGTCTCAGAAGGAAAGGTTTCTCTGTGTAAAATTTACTGGCCCAAATAAAGAATAGAGAAAGTTGGGCCTGGTTTTGAATGGGTTTTTTTTGGGGGGGAGGGGGGGAATTAGCATTATTTAATCAGTTTTGTTAACCAACTTTGACACTAACAGACTTTAAAAAGATTGAGTGTAACATGGGACACTTGAGCCTTCAGTATGATTGTTGGTAAGTCCCCAGAGTGTGTGTGGACCTCCTTATCGAGTCTGTGGGGCTTCTCAGTCTGTCTGATTTGACTGAGGACAGTATCAGCCATATCTGTTGGTCATGGTATCGACCCCAAACAAAACAAAACACTTCCAAAATAATCCTCTCTCTCCCCCAGTATTTCTAGATATTTTACTTTTTACCTGATTATATTACAGATGATAGTTTATAGGAGAGGCTGTGAAAATAAAGGACTACATCCTTTTTTCCCCCAGTAAATGGGGGGAAAAGTAGTCATTGATAGACTCTCTTTTAAAGTTGAGAAAACCTCCATTATTTTCTTTGGCTTTAATTTTCTGCTTTTTACTACCT
>NW_007825956.1:0-810 GCF_000696425.1 Galeopterus variegatus
AGTTTTGCTATAGACTTAGTGTGTGGTAACACTACATACTGAGAGATGGGTTGGAAAGGTGGTTTGTAGGTAGATTAGAAAGGTAGAAACAGTGACCCGTACTTCATCAGTGAACACTGGAGAGTCACTGAATATTTAAAGTAAAAGAGTAATTCCAAAACACTCAGAGGAATTAGGCCTATGTGCTCAAGGACGATGACAAGGGGCAGAAAGGATAACATTCACCCAGTTAGGAAAAGAGCCGCAAGGGGCTGAGGGAGAGGCAGTGGGAATGAAAATAAAGAAAAAAAAAAAAAAAAAAAAAGGCCGACTGGCGCCACTCCTACTGGGGCCACTCCTGGGGGGTGAGGGGCACAGACCTCTTTTTTTTTTCTGGCCGATCTCTTTTACAGAATTCATAGGCCCATATGAAATATAGCTATTTATTGAAGATTTAGAATAACAAATGGAGAAGAGATACATATAAATTTGTTTATTGCCAATTCAGTGCAAATGGAGTGGTTTATAATATCTAGAAAGCACCTCTTCATTTTTTTTTATTGTCATATGCACTGTTTCTGACTAATTTCTTGTCTCCTACCACAAGAAAAAGGTAGTAATGCTGTCAATACAATGCCATGGCTCTTCAGAATGTTTGTATTGAAAAAATATGACTCTTCTTGGCAATGGTTTCCTAATGCCATTCATTTAATGCTATTGAGTCATTATTCAAGATGCTTCACTATCCATTGTGTTTCCTGAGGACAATGGATTCCATTGATGAGAATTGTTACTGTCCTCGGGCCGGCCCGGTGGCGCACTGCTACAGTG
>NW_007825957.1:0-810 GCF_000696425.1 Galeopterus variegatus
CATCCAATAAACTTATTCAGTTTTGTAACTTACACACTTTTGTTTTTCCCCGAGTTACTCGCAACTCACCAGTAACTAATGCCCTTTTGGTTTTTACTGATGGTTCATCCACAGGGACTGCAGCTTATACCATTAATAACCACACAGTCCGCTTTACTACTTGTTATACTTCTGCCCACCTTGTGGATTTATGAGCTGTTATTCAGGTTTTTATAACCTTCCCAAATCAGGCCCTCAGTCTTTATACTGATAGTGCCTATTTAGCCAATTCTATCCCCCTTTTAGAAACAGTTCCCCAAATCAAACATACCTCCACTGCCACTGAGCTTTTTTTGCCATGCCAAAAACTGATTCAACAAAGATATTTGCCCTTTTTTATAGGTCATGTTAGAGCACATTCCAACCTCCCAGGCCCTCTCGCCATGGGAAACAAATTGGCTGATGTGGCCACTAAAACAGTGGCCACCATTACCACTGATCCTGTTACACAGGCACAAACTGCTCACTCCCTTTATCATATTAATGCTCACACACTTAGGTTAATGTTTCAAATCACTAGAGAACAAGCTAGACAGATAGTTAAAAAGTGTCCTTCCTGTGTTACACTCTTGCCTGTTCCCCATTTGGGAGTTAATCCTCGAGGACTTGTCCCAAATATGCTTTGGCAAATGGATGTTACTCATTTATCAGAATTTGGTAATCTAAAATATGTTCACGTGTCCATAGACACCTACAGTGGGTTTTTGCTTGCCACCTTACAGACAGGAGAAGCAACCAAACATGTTATTGCTCATTTGCTACATTGTTTTT
>NW_007825958.1:0-810 GCF_000696425.1 Galeopterus variegatus
TTCTTCATTAAGCTAGGTTCTCATAAATCTGTCAAGTCTAAGTTTTTTACAATAAACAATCAATATGAACCATACAAACTCTGATTACAACATTCATCATAACTCTCTACTGGTAAGTTAGATGCATTGCTGTGCTTATCAGGATGACTAGTATTAGTATGTTTGCAAGGGGAATTAACCAGAGTAGTTGGTTTTCCTTGACCTCCCATGGAGGAAGAGCAAAGTAGTTTTAGGCCTGCTGACAATTCTTTGCTTCCTAGTAGGAAGACATAGTCTATGTGTTAAAAGTCCGGATTGTGGTTACTTTTTGGTTCATTTTTTTTTATTTTTTAAGATAATATATTATACATATATATGGCATACAACGTTGATTTTCAATAATTGTGTACAATGTGTGATAGTTAGATCAGGGTAATTAGCTTATTTATCATTATAATACACAGTCATTCTCTGTGTCACTTGACCAAATTCCTCATTGACCTCCCTCCCACTGCCTCCCCTTTTCTACCTCTAGTAATCACTGTGCTTTTCTTTTTTGTTTTTTTTTTTTTTGTCCTTTTTGAGACCGGCCGCACCGTGCTCAGCCAGTGAGCGCGGTGAGCGCACCGGTCATCCCTATATAGGATCCGAACCCGCAATCTCCCAAGTGCGCCATGGGCTTGGCCCATCACTGTGCTTTTCTCACTTTCTAAAAGTTCAACGTATTACTGAGGTTACCTTTTGAGGTAGTAGAATCTGGGGCTAAAATGTAAGGGCTTCTCAATTATGATTAATATTCCATTTCTTGATTTGATGATGACTTTTGTAAAA
>NW_007825959.1:0-810 GCF_000696425.1 Galeopterus variegatus
CTGTAGGCAACCACAAATCTTTTGTCTTCTGTATGGATTCACCTAGTCTAGCTATTTCATAGAAATTGGTTCATAAGACATGTGGTGTCTTGTGATTAGTTTCTCTCACTTAGCATAAAGTTTTGATAGTTCATCCGAGTTGTAGCATGTATCAGTGCGTCATTCCTTTTTATTCCCAAATAACATTCCGTTATAGATATACCACAATTTGTTTATCCATTCAGCAATTGGTGAACATTTGGTTTGTTTCCACTTTGTGGCTGTTATGAAAAATGCTGCTACAAACTTTCATGTTTAGCTTTTTGCGTGGACATATGTTTTAATTTTCTTGTCTAGATATCTAGCACAAGAATTGTTGGTTCAGGTAGGACCCCTGTAATCAGCATTTTGAAGAACTGCAAAACTGTTTTCAAAGTGGCTGGACCATTTTATGTCCCCATCATCAGTGTGTAAGGATTCCAGTTTCTACACATCCTCGCTAGCACTTGTTGTCTTTTTCTTTTTTTAAATTTCAGCATTGTAGTGGGTGCAAAGTGGTATTTCATTATTAGTTTTGAATTTTTACTTCTCTAGTTAATGATATTGAACATCTTTTTACATGCTTATTATCCATTCGTATATCTTCTTGGGAGATATATCTATTCAAGCCCTTTGCTATTTTAAAATTTGGGTTATTTGTCTTTCCATTACTGAGTCATAGCATTTTTCAAATGTTTTAAATACAAGTCCCTTTATAGATGTATAGTTGGTATATATTTTCTCCAAATCATGGGTTTTCTTTTCCCCTTCCTGACAATGCCCTTTAAAGCA
>NW_007825960.1:0-810 GCF_000696425.1 Galeopterus variegatus
TTCCCTTAGGGAGGCAGTGGACATAGATCTTGGCCGCTTGGAGGTGTCTGTATCACATTTTTAAAAAAATTGCTAACATCACATTCTGAAGTTGTTTTACAGAATCGACACAGACTAGACCTGTTGTTCTTACAGCAAGGAGGATTCTGCGCTGCCCTCAAAGAAGAGTGCTGCTTCTATGCCGACCACTCTGGAGTGGTCAAGGATTCCCTAGCTAAGCTTAGAGAAGGATTAGAAACGTGAAAAAAAGAATGTGAAGCCAATAGTAATTGGTTCCAGTTGACTCATAACCAATTTAGTACACTAGTGGTGATGTAGAATAGATTCAATTTCCAAAGCTGGTTTCGAAGTTCCCCATGTCTCACCACCCTGCTGTCCTCCCTGGCAGGCCCCCTAACCATTTTCCTTGCTCTTATTACCCTGGGGCCCTATGCTATCTGCCAGAGTGTGGCCCGCCAGATTGTGGCCCTTCAAAAAATCAACACCAAGTTATAAGGCTTCACCCCGCCCCCGCTTGGCTGGATAGTCAATGACAGGTAAGATTTCGAGAGGGAAACAACCTAAGACAGGCACAGCCACCAGAGGGAAGGGAGGCGAGTCTGGAAAGGTTAGCCACCTCCAGCTGCCTTATTAAAACAAAAAGGGGGAGATGTCGGGCCTTGAGAACTAACACGACCTTGAGTAACATTAAAAGCAGCGCCATTATGGGCCCACTAGGGTGTGTTAACGTGGCAGCCTAAGATGGCGCCGGGAGGAAGTGAGGTGGGAGTGTCTGCGGGAACCTTGCATTAGCCCTTATTGGCCAAATAC
>NW_007825961.1:0-810 GCF_000696425.1 Galeopterus variegatus
AAGGGAACATCACAACTGATATGGCAGAAATACAAAGAATTATTAGAGATTGGTATGACCAACTATATGCCAACAAATTTCAATATCTGGAGGAAATGGATAAATTTCTAGACACATATAAACTACCAATATTGAACAAAGAAGACAATGAAAAACTGAACAGACCAATAACTAGCAATGAGAATGAAATGGTACTCAGAAATCTTCCAAAAAAAAAAAAAGGCCAGGACCTGATGGCTTCAATGACAAATTCTACCAAACCTTTAGAGAGGAATTAATACCAGTTCTTTCCAAACTATTCCAAAAAATTGAAACAGAAACTATTCTCCCAAACTCATTCCATGAAGCCAACATCACCCTGAAACGAAAACCAAAGATACAACAACAAAAGAAAACTACAGGCTGATATCTTTGATGAATATAGATGCTAAAATCCTCAACAAAGCACTAGCACACAGAATGCAGCAATATATCAAAAAGATTATACATCATGATCGAGTGGGATTCATCCCAGGAATGCAAGGATGGTTCAATATATGCAAGTTAATAAAGGTGATATATCACATCAACAAAATCAAGAAAAAAAAAATATGATCATCTCAAGAGGTACAGAAAAAGCATTTGACAAAATTCAACAGTCCTTCATGATAAAGACTCTCAACGAATTAGGTATAGAGAGAAGGTATCTCAACATAATAAAAGCTAATACTATAAACCCACTGCTGATATCATCCTGAATGGGGAAAAGGTGAAAATTTTCCCCTTAAGATCAGGAACAAGACAAGGATGCCCACTCTCTCCACTCCTATT
>NW_007825962.1:0-810 GCF_000696425.1 Galeopterus variegatus
GACCGGGACCGGCAACGGGATCGCAACCCTCGGTGTTGCTCCCGCACCTCACTCAGCCAGTAAGTGGGAACCGGTCTGTATGTGGGATCCGAACTCTCGGCGTGAGCGCTGCAGTGCGCCACCGGGCCAGCCCCAGAGAGATATGGCCTTTAAAGAGGAGATTAAGATAAAATGAGATCTTCAGGGTGGGCCCTGATCCAATCTGCCTGGTGTCCTTATCAGAAGAGGAGATCAGGACACAGACACACACAGAGGAACGACCATATGAGGACACAGGGAGAAGATGCCGTCTGCAAGCTGAGGAGAGAGGCCTCAGGAGGAACCAGCCCTGCCACTCCTGGATCTGGGGCTTCCAGCGTCCAGAGCTGCGTGTTAAGCCCCCAGTCTGTGGTGCTTTGTTGCGGGAGCTTAGAAAACTGATCCACCGTCCTACAAGACCAGACGTGAAAGATGAGGCAAGGAAGCCAGGCAGGGAGTGGACTCCAGGGGGTTGAGGTGTTTGTGCCGCTTGGCCCTTTGCCAGCTGGGACTGTTTCAGGGGCCCGTGGGAGTTCTGGGACCAGATGTGCCATTTCAGACTTGAAGGCGATCTGTTGACGCTGGCCTTGCAGACCCGTGGGAGGGAGCGCGTCCCCTCCAGTGCACAGCCCTGGCCTGCGAAGAGTTGTGGTAAGAACGGCTCCTGAGCAGAGGAGCCGTGTGCCCGTGGGGGCCACTGCCCCCGGAGCCCCCTCACGAGTCTGCAGCTTCAGAGCTGGTTCTTCCCAGCAGCATCTTATGGTTCAGCTCCACAGAGGGAAAGTCACGTGG
>NW_007825963.1:0-810 GCF_000696425.1 Galeopterus variegatus
AGGAGGCTAACGTAAGGTTTTGTATGAACTTGGAATATCTAGCTTGGAAAACAGAAGTAAAAAAGGAAAATTATAATTATCTTAAAATATAGAAGAATTGCCACCTAGTTTTAGTCTTTGTATTTTTGGCTTCTCAATTTACTGTGCAGGGAGTTTTAAATCCCAGCGCCACATGCCGCTGCGTGAGCAGGAACAAATGGCTTTGCTTCAGCCGTCGCTTGTAAGTGAGGATTTTAATACTCAACTATATCCATGTATTTGAAACGAAGTTACACAGAACACCTAGCACAGCCATTTCATTAACAGTCGTGTCATCAAATCAGCACCCTGAATTCAGAATTGTACCACACAAAACATCGGGTTTTTTATTGATGATCAAAAAGAAATAGAGGAACACAGTTTGCACAGCATTGCATCATTCTTGTGCGAGACAAAACACCTTCCCATCCATAAGTGCCACACTGCAGGGCATGTCCACTGTTTTTCATGAAAATGTCCTTAAAGCTAGCGCAATACCACACACATAAGCACTTTAAAGCTATATTTGAGTTTACAGAGTTATTTCATACAAATGCTCTGGGTCACTCTAGTGCACGCCTCCCAGATGCAACTTAGAAAAATGCCACTCACTAGTTCAGAAACACACGTGGTCACTTTTACTGAATCCTAAGTAACATTCACTCTGAGAGCATTTTGCCTCTGTCTATTGGTGTTTTGAGTAATATATCGTGTTCCAGTAGCCTGTCCTTCCCCAGGCTTGACTGCAAGGAGCGAGAGGGCAACTCATCTAGATGGGCTTCTGTTAGAACT
>NW_007825964.1:0-810 GCF_000696425.1 Galeopterus variegatus
ATTACAGGAACAATGACCACTCCCATTAACGTTATCCTGTTTCTCTTACTGTACCTAATAGGTGCCTCTAAATCCTCATATGTTTGGTGGTTCATGGTGCAAGAAACTTATAGAGGGGAACAAGGTAAAACCACCAAACTACTCCCTTCTACGGCAGACTGTTCTCCAGCTGGATGCCAAAGGCTCGTTAGCATCCCCCTTACAGGGAGTAAACTAATCCCTCAAGCCTCCTACCCATATCTATGTTTTCTCTCCGATCAAATTATTGCCACTGGTGGCCGGAAACTTATGGGGGGTGCCCATACTGGTCGTGTCGGTGTCATGATCCAAAGGTGCCCAAAGAAAACCAAATCTTTCAGTGGGTTGGGAGCAGTCAGGATGGGTACATATTCCAATTACTCATTAATGACCCCTGGGACTCCATGTGGGCTGGGGTAGTTATTGGATCTTTCTACTGCAGTGCCTTGGTCAATTCTCACCCTTGCAGAAGTGCCTTGGTCAATTCTCACCCTTGCAGAAAATTTAAAATCACCCGCACATATGTCCCCATAAAAAATCACGTTTCCTTATCTGCTATACATACTCACATTTCTCAGAAAAAAGAAACCCTTTCCTCAGAGAAAAAACACCACCAACCAGCCCTCTCCCATCTACACTTGGCAACAAGTTATTTCTGAAACTCTTATCTTCCTTAACCAGACTTTCTTCAACTCCACCTCTCCTAGCAATGGCTTCCTTTGTGCATCTTCGCTATGCCCACTTCTGGCTGCTGTCCCTATAAACATTACCTCACTCCCTTCCAACTCTTCC
>NW_007825965.1:0-810 GCF_000696425.1 Galeopterus variegatus
TGGGACTGAACCTGAGTGTGTCTGACCCCAAGGCCGTGTTTTCTTTGCCGCATCATGTTGTTCAGTGGCCACGAGAACGGTGATTTCCAAGCAGACACAGAAAGAAAGAGGCGTCAGTTTTTGAAAACTGCCGAGGTGTCCCATCTGATCGTTCAAAGGTGTGTTCATTCTGCTCAGTGGTTCGGCTTCTGCAATCTTGCTGGGTCGCCCTGTCCTCCAGGCAGCCTGTGGGGCACACCCGCATGTGGGACAGCTTTTCCCACCCCAGAGCCAGATCATGACGTTTACTTAACCTTCAGTGCTGGCTTCACCACGTCCATGTGGATGTGGAATTCCTGGGGAATGTCACTTCGCCAATTCTCCCCCTCAGTCCAGGTCTTTCTGTTCCCAAGCAAGTAAGCGGGAACAGTATTCCCCAGCAAGTATTACCGCATGTCATGAGGGCCAGGTCCTGGAGGCGCAGCCCTGCCCTGGTGGGACGGCTCCCTCTCCGGCTCAGCCTTCCTGCTGCGGCGCCTACGGTGGCTTTGCTTTCTGCCTGCAGGGCAGACAGTGCTGGCTGGGAATTCCTGGTGGACTTGCGACCCCACAGTGCCCAACAGCCCTCTGATGTGGCTGGGGACCTCGACGGTTGGGGTGGCATTTTGTCTTGTTCCTCTGTTGCTTTTCTTTCAGGTCTGAGCAGCCGCTGGCCCGCCCCACCTCCCAGTCCCCATCTCAAGCACATCCCGTACCACAGGGACATTGCATAATCTGTCTGGCCCCTTGGATGGAGAGTCCCTTGAGGGCTGAACTGTTTCTGACTTAGCT
>NW_007825966.1:0-810 GCF_000696425.1 Galeopterus variegatus
TTTCTTTACTTTTAGTACCTATGATGGTTAATTTTGTGTATCAATTTGACTGGGCCACAGGGTGACCAGATATTTGGTCAATCATTATTCTGGGTGTTTCTGTGAGGGTATTTCCGGATGACATTAACATTTAAGTCTGAAGACTGAATAAAGCAGATTCCTTTTCCTGATGTGGGTGGGCCTCAACCAATTAGTTGAAGACCTGAATAGAGCAAAAAGGCTACCCTCCCCTGACTAGGAGAGAATTCTTTCTACATTATGGCATTCAAACTTGGACATCAGCTTCTGCCTTTGGACTTGAACTGAAAAATCATCTCTTTCTGGGTCTCGAGCATGCCAACTTTTGGACTGGAACTTCACCATCAGAGATCTTGATTCTCAAGCCTTTGGACTCGGACTAGAGCTAAGCCATTGGCTTTCTTGGGTCTCCAGCTTGCTAACTCACCCTGAAGATCTTTGAGCTTTCCATCCTTTATAATTACATAAGCCAATTCCTTATAATAAGCCTCCAGGTTTTGTGTCTCTGGAAAACATCCTATTGGTTCTATGTCTCCAGAGAACACTGACTAGTATAGTCACATTTTATACTTTAAGCTTTCTTATGAGAAAAGTTGGCCATTCCTCATTATTCCATCTTTTTCCCTACACCAGTTTTCCAGATAAATTTTAGCCCATCTTGGGCTGGCCTGTGGCTCACTTGGGAGAGTGTGGTGCTGATAACACCAACGCTAGAGTTCGGATGCCTATAAAGGGATGGCTGGTTGGCTCACTGGGAGAGCATGGTGCTGACAACACCAAGTCAAGGGTTAA
>NW_007825967.1:0-810 GCF_000696425.1 Galeopterus variegatus
GGGGGGGGGGGGGGGGGGGCGGGCAGTATAAAAGATGCCCAGACTAAGCAACCTAAGATAATTTAGGATGAGCCAGTATGAGGGACTTTCACAGGCCTGAGCTGCCTCAGATTGATTTGATCATGTCTCAGGCTACAGGAATTATCTTGCAGAAACACTTTTTGACTTACAATAATACTGGGATCTCCATATTGAAAATCAATGTGTCTTATGTTTCATTCTAGAGAATCTCAATGACAGTAGCCTAAAACACACTTTAATATACTCATTGTGCTATTAAAAGTCAACCTATGCTGACAGACCTTAGATTTCTTGTAACCCAGTCAAGGACAATCACAAAGTAATCATTTGTAAGATCTCTAGGGTTAAGTGACTTGTTGATTTAACACCTTATTGCTGAGTTTTCCAGCCTTTCCTGTCCTTATTTGTGAAACTGAACTCATTTCTGAATGTAGTTTCCATGCCACCTTTAACTATTGGGTTTCCTTTCCTTACCTGATTTTGCTTGTTACTGCTTCTGAGAACAATGCACTCACTGGTTTCTTTTGCCTGGGGTTTTGGTTTACAAAAGATTTCAAAATGCTCACACAATTGTCTTCTGGTCGGGATAGAATCTTAACTAAGAAAACTCCCTCTAGCCTGAAAACCAACAATGTCATAGGCCCCACCTAATTGTGTTCTGCTTGTGGGCTCAGCCTTTCAACTCTGAACTGAAACTCTAAGTTTCAACTTTATGGAAAATCAATAACCAGCAACAAACAACTTTATGCTAACTAGGTTAAAATGGATCTCCCAATGCAACATTAAAAA
>NW_007825968.1:0-810 GCF_000696425.1 Galeopterus variegatus
ATTGTCTTCCAAGATGACTCTACCATTTTGTATTCCTGCCAGCGATTATGAGGGTTCTAGCACCCCAGCATCCTTGTCATTATCCTAGTCAGCGTAGTCCTTTTAATTTTATCCATTCTATAGGTGTGTGTAATGGCATCTGATGGTTTTAATATGTATTTCCTTAAGGACTAGTGATACTAAGCATCTTTTTCTGTGTTTAATTGCCATTTGTATATCTTCTTTAAGGAAGTGTTTATCTGAATTTTTTGTTCTGTTTTTTAATTGTTTTGTTTTCTTGTTATTGAGAAGATACAAGTTTTCTATCCGATGTATATTTTGCAAATATTTTCTCCCAGTCTGTGGTAGAAACAAGTCTACCTTGTTCCTGATCATAGGGTGAAAGCATTTAGTCTTTCAACCATTAAATGTACTGTTTGCTGTAGGGTTTTTATAGCAGCTCTTTATCCAGTTGAGGAAATTTCTTTCTATTCCTAGTTTGCTGAGAGCTTTTATTATGAATGAATGTTGAATTATGTCAATTTTTCTTTCTGAATCTATTGAGATAAACTTGTAGTTTTTATTTTTGAGTTTAATATGGTGAATTACATCAATTTGTTTTGAATGTTTTCTATTTTGCTTTTCTTCTTGCTCTTAGAATTATTTTTTCTTTATTTTTATAGCAGTTTTAGTTTTACAGAGAAATTGAGTAGAAAGCACAGATAGTTCCCATACCCTCCCCCCACCTGCATATACAGTTTCTCCTACTATTTTTTTTTTCCTTTTTGTCTTTTTTACTGACCGGTAACAGGATCGCAACCCTCAGTGTTG
>NW_007825969.1:0-810 GCF_000696425.1 Galeopterus variegatus
TGTAGAGAGTATTCAAGAACATATGCTCAGCTTATATGTTTTGTAAGCTTATTTCACAGCATTCATTCTTAGTTTTTCTAAGAAATAATAATCGACATTTTCTTATTTTTTCTGTATAAAGTGCTTTCACATGTATTAACTCAATAATTCCTTATAAAAAATCTGTGCTGTTTGTTTAATCCTTAGTCCCATTTTGCAGATGGGTCCATTGAGGATTAGGGAGGTTTAAGCAATTTTTTTGGATCATTTGGTCAGGGATAAAGAACGTCAACTTCAGTTGGTTTCAGTTACGTTCGATTGGTTTCAATTACATTTGACTGGTTTCAGTTAACACAGTTGGAGTTAGCATCAGCAGAGCTAGGGACTGCTGAACCTGAAAGGCTGCGGCTCTTTGACTCTAATACACTGCAGTCCATTTAAGTCAAACTACCTCTGAAGCCTTGCTAGTATTTTGAAGAGGCCTTCTAACAGGGTGTCTAAGCTGAGTCTCTTTCTGGGGAGGACCCCCAGCTCCATGCCACACTGCCCAGAACCTACACAAAATTTTCTCAAATATCTGCCTTCCTCTTTTTGACCTTGCTTCATTTTGCAATTAGTCTCTCTGGCTTAGGCTGAATTAGAGTTGAGGAAAAATGCCTTTGTTGGTTGGAACCCTAGCTTGGGCTTGGCTCTTGCTTAGCATAGTTCTCTTCCAAGGCTACTTTCTTGTTGAACAGTGTTCAGATGAACTGCGTAGGGATCAGCAGAACTCTAAAGATAGAGGGCAAGAGAAGTTCCTCTTGATGGGCAGAATATGAGAGTACTTCAAAA
>NW_007825970.1:0-810 GCF_000696425.1 Galeopterus variegatus
GACAGAGAGAAAAGAGGAGAAGTCAGTGAAAAGTGAAAAGGCATAAAAGCAGGAGGAAGATCAGAAAAAGCCAAGAAGAAAGAGAAATCCCAAAATCAGGGCATGGTGGACAATGACAAATTCTTCCAAGGTCAAGCAAGGCCACGAGTGAATGTAGTTCAATGGAGAGCATGGGGAGGCTGGAGGGGGAGAGGGTCAGCCTGCCAGAGAGCTGAGAGTTGCATGGGAGTGAGGTTAGAGCCACAGTGCCCAGCGCTCGTTTAGGAACCTTGTCAGCGAGTTGGAAGAGACAGGGCTGTGGGGAAGGGGACTGGAGATCCTTCTCAGGTTCTTTGGGTTAGAAGGACCCAGTGTGCTTGTGATAATTTCCAACGATAAAAGTAAACTTCATGTGGAGCTCCCCATGACAGTGCTGTCCCTGCGCTAAGGGCTGGCTAGAGTGTCTGTCAGAACAAATGACCTTGCTAATTGTGTGCCTTCATAGTCATTGCGCTTTGCCCTGGAAAGCTGTTATAGCTAATGTCCTGATGCTTTTTCCTACTTTTACCCACTGGACTGGTCTGAGATAATACGGTTGCTCAGCACCGTTCATCTTCCTCTGTCCTGTCTAGGAGCCTAATTGCTGCTTAAAAAAAAAGAATGGAAGCCACGAGAACTAAATCAGTATTTCTTCCCATTGGTTTCTTTGGGATTCTGTAAATGTTTACAAATGTTAAAAACATTACCTTTCTTCAAGAAGCTCCCCCTGATTAATAGGCTTTCTTTCCTAGAGTGTCATGAGGACACTGATGTGTCTATCCAGAGACCTCA
>NW_007825971.1:0-810 GCF_000696425.1 Galeopterus variegatus
CTAGTGCAAAACCAGTTTGGGAAATGTTTTTTTCTAATCAATAAATGTCTTTCAAAATGTTAACGTACTGTGTAAAACTTAGTTAATTAACTTCCCCAATGACCTTATCAAAAAATATTTTAATATTCCTCGTGACTAAAACAGAAAGTAAACCATACAGTCTCTCCTTATAAATACTTTTATAGTTTAAACACATTTGGAAATCTAACTAATCTGTCTTCCCTGCAAGCATTATTCTGCTACAATATATTGGCTCTTTTCATTATATATTTTTTTCCTGCCTGAAATGAGTTGGATCACTCTAGTAGATATCTTGCTCTTTTTGTTTGTTTCTTTGTTTATGGCTTCCTGCCTGCTATGGACTGAACTGTGTCCCCCTGAAATTCATATGTTGAAGCCCTAACCCCCAATGTGACTGTATTTGGAGATAGATAGAGCCTGTGAGGAGATAATTAAGGTTAAATGAGGCCATAAGAGTGAATAGCTTACTATATAGGATTTTCTGCCATGTGAGGACACAGAGAAAAGGTGGCTGTCCGTAAGCCAAAAAGAAAGTCTGCACCATAAATCTTGATTTTGGACTTTTCAGCCTCCAGACTGTAAGAAAACACATTTCTGCTGCTTAAGTTTATGATATTTTGTTATGGCAGTCAGAGTAGACTAACTTACCTCCTGGATTAATCCTCACCTTGGCCATTCTCAGTCAGATTCCCTCTATTATCTAAAATCAGGCGAGTATTCCCTAACACGTTACAGCCAAGCTTAAGAATTTAAATAATACAAATATTTTTGATCCCTGGGAATAGTCAT
>NW_007825972.1:0-810 GCF_000696425.1 Galeopterus variegatus
GGGACACCAAGGCTCTGAGAGTTAAAGTGGCATGTTCCAGGTCACAACAGAGGTAAGTGGAGGACAAGGAAGGAAGGAAGACCTCAGAGCAAAAGGTTCTAAATTAAGAGCTTGGCCTTGGAGCTTTAAGTTAAACTGACAATAAACTAGAAAGTCATGTGGATTTTCAGATGTCCATGACTCAGTCCCAGCAGAAGTCATATGAATCCCATGATGACAAACTGAATTTTTGTGGACACAATTGTTCCTCAGATCCAGCCTGGTGATGATCAGGCTGCCATCAAGGGGGTGTCAGTGGGTGGGATATTACAAGAGCTTCTCACACTAGGATTGTAGAGCATCTTTAGATGTGCTCTGTAAATTGATACATCTTTCTTTGTGACCAAGACTTGCTTTATTCCCTTTTTATCTCCTTCTCCAGACATGCAAAATATTCCCAAATTAAATCCTAGAGGAGACAAACAGCTTTATGTCACCCCCATCCTGGGGAGCCCTGGGCTTCTGATAACTGTTTACCTAGTGGGGTGTCAGTGATGTTGGGGAGGATGGAGGTGAGGCATTAAAATATCACCAATTGAATGGGGCAAGGAATATGCCTAAGAGGGCTGAGAAATCCACTTACAAGTAGCCTCTCTTCTCTTCTCTGACCATGTCATCCTCAAGAGTGCTCAGGTTCCTGCAGCTTTCTGCAAAACATTCCACATAAAATGTAGGCAAAAACATGAAAGATGGGCCAGGTGCGGTAGCATCCTGGGATGTCCGATGTACCACATAGTAGGTACTCAATAAATGAATGAATGATTGAAGCAG
>NW_007825973.1:0-810 GCF_000696425.1 Galeopterus variegatus
TGTCAATATACAATGTGGTTGATTATTATGGCCCATCACCGAAACCTCCCTCCCTCCTCCCGCTCCCCCTTCCCACCCAAGAATGTCCTTTCCGTTTGCTTGTTGTAACACCTTCAAAAAAATTGTAGTTGTTATATCTTCTTCCCCCCCTAAAAAGTATAAAGGTCCAGTTTACATTTTGATTTAAAAGGTCTGAGAGGGGCAGGGGGCATGGATATCAGGGTATGTAAAAGTTCCTTAGGTGTTCTAATGTGATGCCAAAGTGGAGGAGCAAACACTGCCCTGTCTGTCCCCTCCCCTCCATTATTGCCTAACTTCAGGCTCCCAAATTTCTCACATGGATATTGAAATCTTATTAAAGCCAGTTAGGCTCCTGGTCTCCAGTATTATTCACTTCACATTCATCTTTCACACAGGATAGTAGCATAGTAGCTACAGAAATATGACCATTTCCCTTCCTTGAAAAAATTTCCCCATGTGTGCCCATCAATAAAGGATAAAGTCTTAGCTCTTTTAACAAATCCTACAGTAACGTCCATCACATGCCCCTACCTCAAGATGCATGGTCTCATTTGCTGTCACTAGGCTTTTCAATACAATCTAGCATCATTGAGACCCAAAAGAGTCTTAATGGAAGTTTCTTTACTCTGTACCAGAATGTCCTTGCTTTCCAGAATATCAGTTATTGTCACTATGTTTTCATTTTACAGGCAGAGACTTTGATTGAAAATTTCCAAGTGGTAATTTATGGTAATGTCTGGTTACGATGTCTTGCATATAGAGAAATCTTCCATAATTTAAGTACTTTCT
>NW_007825974.1:0-810 GCF_000696425.1 Galeopterus variegatus
GGCGGGAGCGCTGCCACGCTTCCCAAGCAGCGCACTATCCAGTGTGCCACCGGGCCGGCCCCTAGTCACTGTCTTTTTGATTATAGTCAATCTAACTGGAGTGAGGTGGTATCTCAATGTAGTTTTAATTTGGATTTCCCTGATGCCTAGTGATGTTGAGCATTTTTTCATGTACCTGTTGGCCATTTGTATGTCTTCCTTTGAAAAATGTCTATTCAGCTTCTTTGCCCATTTTTCAATTGGGGTATTTGTTTTTTTACTGTATAATTGCTTGAGTTCCTTGTATATTATGGATATTAATCCCTTGTCAGATGCATAGTTAGCAAAAAATTTCTCCCACTCTGTAAGTTGTCATTTCACTCTGTTGATTATTTCCTAATGACAGAAGCAATGATAAGATTAAGTGGATAAGACAGGACAAAAATTTATGCATAATGAATGATAACAATTTTATAATATACATGTCTGTTTATGGGTTTGCATAGGTGTATCTGTAAAAAAATTATTAGAAGAAAACACACGTAGTACACACAATGGCTTTGTATATTTAACATGGGGGAAAATCTACCTATCAAGAATCAATCTCTTCCTTCTTTATCTTTCTAATTTCGTGATTTTTGTAACCTGATGAAAACATTGTAAATTGGCACATTAAGTGAAACCGTGATCTTATTTTTTGCATGTTATTTCTCTTTTGAACCTTTTCAGGAGAAGTAATACAGGTCTTTCAGATGGCTACTTGCCAATACCACAGGTCAGGATTTTAATGAATTCCCTCCTTCTGAGGCCTAATTTAAGCCCAATTTAAAG
>NW_007825975.1:0-810 GCF_000696425.1 Galeopterus variegatus
TGATTATATGCTCCTTGACTGGAGCAATTATGAGTTTGATTATTTTTACAGAACACTATACATTTACTTATACCGCATGACACAAAAAACTTTGAAATGCTCATCAATTGTCTAAATTAACAGCCTCATGGAAAGATAATTGGAAGGTTGTCTTAAACATACAACAATCTACATCAGCATAAGAACAATGTATAGTTGAAAAGAGAAATAATTTCAACATCACTCTGTTTTCTCTATGAAATAGTTCACATTACTTGACATCCATTATTTTCACATTAAAAAAATCATAAAAGAAGAAGAGACAAAAGTATTTTCTTCTATCAGAATTGTGTAATCTATGATGTTTTACTGGAACACTCTACAAATAGGAGATAATATAAAAATATTTATGTTTGTACACATAGGGAAATATATGAATTCACAGTACCAAAACATTACAATCACAAGTACAAATAGTACTCATATACTTGATATCTTAAACTGTGCTGCATAACAGTCCTGCCACAGGGAAGTGACATAACAGTAAACATATAGCATCAATTCATGCGTTGCCAACTTCTTCGGGTAGAACTTTAACAGGATGACACTGGTGTCTTGTGTACACACTCAGCTGCCAGTGCTACACCATACTGACATGACCCTGCACTTCTTCACTTTTAATCATTTTGAACCCCCCTCAAGATTTATTATGCCTCTTTTTACACATTATTATCCTAGTTTGTGATAGTTACCACCAAACATCATACATAGACTGTATCAACTGAAAATCACTATTTAATACTTTTTTTTGGGGGGGGGGGGGCTCAAATT
>NW_007825976.1:0-810 GCF_000696425.1 Galeopterus variegatus
CAGTGTGATATTTTCCCCACTGGTGGGTGGGGCCTGCAGAACCAGCACCACCACTTACCCCGTTGGCAGCCCAGGGACCGGAACTGGTAGGTGCTCCAGAGAGGAGCTGGGGCATTGATGATCCACAGGCTCTTGGAGTTTCCTCCCCAGGTGTTTCTGGCTCAGAACCACATTTTCCCATCCCAGAGTCCTGGCCTGGGTTCTGCAGACCTTCCCAGGAGTGGCCAGGCCAAGAGGCTGCCAAGCTCCTCTGCATCCCCCACCTCTGCTCCCATCTGAAATGCCTTCTCCTTGTGTGGCATGTCTCAAGCTGGGCTCCCTAGAAGCAGCACTTGAGATGGGGACTTGGGGTGTGTGACACCGAGGATGGGCTCTCACTGTGAGGGAGCGAGGAAAGCCACAAAGGACAGGGGAAGGTACTGGCAAGCTTGTGGTTTTGGGTAAAATCTAGCCTCAGTCTGATCCCACGGGGAATGCTGGGGTATAAGTAGCACTACAGAGTAGATGCCCCTTTGGACAAAGGGGTCTGGATTCTGAAGGGGAGGGAAGAGGAGCCACGCATTGAGGGTCTGTGCACCAGGTAGTGTTCTAGGCTCTTGCACAGATTTTTACTCCATGTCACCTTCACAGCAACCTAGGGAAGTTGTTATCATTAACCCATTTTACAGATGTGGAAATCGAGGCTCCAAGAGGCTAAGGAAATTGCCCAATGCTTCACAACGAGTTAGTGGTAGAGTCAGGATAGAATCGGGTCTGAAAGACCTCAAGACACTGCTCTGAGTGCTGCGAGGGGCACAGCTATGTCCCTAT
>NW_007825977.1:0-810 GCF_000696425.1 Galeopterus variegatus
AGAACTCTCAAGACTCAATTAAAAAAAATTCAACTTAAAAGTAGGCAAAGGACTCGAACAGGTATTTCACCAAAGAGGACAAACAGATGATAAATAAGCACGTGAAAAGATGTTCAACATCACTAGCCAGTTGGGAAATGCAGATTAAGTCTATGATGAGACGCCACTGCACGCCTATTAGAACGGCCAAAATGAAAAGTACTGACAATACCAAATGATGGTGAGCATGTGAAACAACTAGAACTCTTTTTACACTGCGGGTGGGAATGCAATATAGTACAGCCATTCTGGAAAGTGGTGTGGCAGCTTCTTATAAAGTGAAACATACATTTACCGTATAGCCAAGCACCCTCACTCCTGCACATGAGGGGTCTTCAAAAAGTTCATGGAAATATTAGTATTATCTTTTAATTCTATTTTTCCGTGAACTTTTTGAAGTACCCTTGTACATACCCTAGAGACATCAGAGCTTATGTTCATGCAAATACCTGTACACTATTGTCTATACCAGCTTTATCTGTGATAACCGTTAGGTTGGCAAGACAAACAGAATAAAAGACTCCAAGCCAAACGTTTATCAAGGAAGGGAGTTTACTCCAGCAAACCTGGAGGAGAAACTGAAAGATCAGTGTTACGCCCTCTTACAGACTAGCAGAGGCTTTATAGGGTTTGTCTGGGAGAGGTTTGGGCAGCTATTCTGAGCATTCAGCATTCTGTAAGGGCTTTGCAGTTTTGGGGGTTTTTGTTTGTTTGTTTGTTTGTTTCATACGAGATGTTTTTCAGAATGCAGCAGCCTGAGAGAAAGGGAGG
>NW_007825978.1:0-810 GCF_000696425.1 Galeopterus variegatus
CAAATTACCCAGTTTCAGGTATGTCTGATATAAGCAACAGAAACAGACTAAAACATTCCCTTAGCACGTAGATCTTGAAGCTTGTGAAAAGAGTATACTAAATTTGTAGAAGTACCAGGAGTGAAATTGGGTCCCTTTCCATTTGAATTTTTACATAATTTGACATTTTCATTGGATTTAGAAACTACTAACCAGGAAAAAACACGTGGAAGTTTTTAAAGGGGAATTTATACTGGAAAGTGGTAATTAAGATTGGTGACCTGAAATCAACTACTAGGCCAAAAGTTTTGTTAGTAAAATATGGTCCTAGAAGCACACGTACCTAACAGAAACCTGTCATGTCCTAGAAACCACAGATGGAAAAAATTTTTTTGAGAAATGGCTAAATCCATGACTAAATGTTAAAGGTTGCAGTATGATCTTGGCAGCACAAATGTACCACCACTGCAATCTGTATCGAGGTGGGGACCACTTGGTACATCATTACCAAAGTGAACAAAGATGCATCGGAATGGGCAGAGCAAGTGTTTAATATGTAAGTAACAACATTTTGTAGAAGTAAGAAGTTATATAGCAACTCAAAACTGGGAAATTAGCAGACGTATTTTAGCCTCTCTGGTTCTTTCTCCAATTGGTGTATGTAAGAAAGACTGATTCACCTGAAATGAGCATACAAAGATTCTTAGAAAAGCAGGAAGGCAATTCTCACTGAAGGGATATATCGTTAAGCACTAAGAGTACAAAGTATGTTCTGGAGAAACTTATAATCTAGGAAGAGTAATAATTTTTCTCTTTCCACTTTTTATTTAG
>NW_007825979.1:0-810 GCF_000696425.1 Galeopterus variegatus
AAAAAAAACATTTAGAGATTGACTTTTATATATCTTTTACTAACAATTTTTTTAATTGCATAGATCAAAGAATATAGAATGCCATAAAATTTTTAAGCAATTTTCAAATGCTGTTTATTATATTCTCCAGGAATGGTGGCATTATCATATCCCTGAATCTTCAAATCATTTTTTTATGTTCAGTTTTTGTAAAAGAATCTATGTCTAAGGGTTCCATTGATAAAATTTCCAGCTCAGCTATTTCTACTGAGACAGCCTAGCTGAAGTTCATTGCTTATAGGATCCTATGCACATTATAAGATTTGCTTTGGCCAGGTGGCTTGTTTTCAATATTGACTCTGTGTGTGAGGTCTGTGTATTTATTTAAGAGCCAACAAATAAACTTCCATAAAAACACACTTTTGCTGTAGTGAATGCTGTGGTGAGCCATCAATACACCCTTTTCAGGACACATATGCTCATTCCCTCAGCTTTGGGGAGTACTGACTTCTGGCCAGATGTGCCCTTCTGTGGAAGGAAGCTACTATGTCTAAGGGGAAATCCCTTCCGTGGGGAAAGCCCACATCAAAAGTGGAAGTAAGAAGGTAGGACCTCATTACCTCATTTTAGGAACTCTGAAGAAACATCCTAGCTGAGGAACTCTATGAATTTGGTTAAGTCGTCTGTTACAACTATATCATAGTTCACCTTCTCCCTCTGCTCAGTCCTGCTTTCTTCTCTTTTTCACTAGTGCTGTTCTTGGGAGCACCCCTAACGAACATTCTGAAGACAGATGTTTATCTGAGTCTGTTTCCTCCGAAATTGACTGGA
>NW_007825980.1:0-810 GCF_000696425.1 Galeopterus variegatus
GGGGGCGGGCTCAAATAGATCACACCCTGAAACCCCACCCTGTCCCTCGGCACCACCCCCACCTCTACCCCACTCCAACCTGAGCCAGCATCGATGTGTTGTGCACCACCTGTCCTCAGACCACCCTGCCTGGACCTGGGCTGCCACCACCCCTGGCCTCCTCCAGGAACCCCGCGTGGGCTGGATACAGTACAGGTTGCTGTGTTTGATCCACAGGAAGTGGACCCGGCCATGGCTCAGTAGCGGGGCCAAGGCGCCCTCCTCCTCCCGCTGCATAAGCAGAGGCATGAAGTGCTCGATCTCGCTCATCGCCACATCACCTTTATAGTTACGGCTGATCAGGGGCTGCGGGTGGGCGGAGAAGACTGTGTCACCACCAATATCCAGAAACCCACCCCACTGGGGCATCGGAGTGGCACGAGAGTGTGCAGTTCTGACCCTTCCTCCTTGCTGAGGGGCCTGGACAAGGATCTGCTTCTCTGTGCCTCAGTTTCCTCCTCTGTAAAGTGGGTGCATGATAACAGCCAATGTGTCTAGAACTCTCACTGAGCCCCAGGCTGTGTTCTACTAACGACTGGATGTTTGCTAACGTATTTAGTTCTCGCCACAACCCTGCGAGGTACCTGTGATCATCATCTCCAGATTTCAGATGGGGAAGTTGAGGTTATAAATACCCACGTGCATAGTAAGTGGGGCAACTGGGAATTAAACCAGGCACCCTGGTTCCAGAATTCTTGTTCTTGCCCAGAGCTTCATAAGCAGCAAACCAGTGAGACTGGGATTATTTTTATTTTTTATTTTATTTTATTT
>NW_007825981.1:0-810 GCF_000696425.1 Galeopterus variegatus
AAAAAAAAAAAAAGTAAAAGAGACTAAGAACATAGATACAGCCTGACTTCTACCTGTGTGGAACTTGGGATATCTGCATTTTGAAAAATTCATGAGAAGCTATGTAAAGAAATTTAAAGTAGTTTGTCAAGGTTAGCTGATTTTAAGATGTTTTTCATGTGGCCAAATTGAGAATTCTGTAGAAGTGCAGGTTTCCTTATTTTGTAGGCATATAGAAAATTTAATTTTTCTCTACTGGTGAAATGATGGCCTAACTCTGCAAATATAAAATTGGGAATAAACCATGTGTGTTCTAAACTGAAGGACACAAAACATGTAGCTGCAGAGGTTATTACTCACTCAATTTATGGGATATGTACAAAATCTTTCCTTATGCAGGATGTGAATTGGAAAATGAAAAGCTACTCTTTAATAGTAAAAATAAAATGTCACCCAACTATCTGCGTGCTAAGTGACAAAAGTTGCATTTTTTTTTTCCAATTTAGAGATCTTTACACTATTATGGATATAGTTGAAACCAGGACAATTGGGACAAATAAAGCAATTAAAAATGAAAGAGGAGCTTGTAAAAAACAGCCCCAGTAAACTTGGGAAACCTCTAATTTAGGCCTAATGCTGAAGAGTTTGGTATCATTAATTTGCCTCATGAAGTTAATCATTGATTAAGCTACTGGGGGAGCAGGATGATTATACAGAGCAAAGTGTCTCTTAGATGTAGGTGGAGTTGGACACATTTGGGCTATGCTCTCAAGTACCAGCCTCACTGCCTGATATTCCACCACTATGCCTCTTTTCCTTTGTGTCTTAAAG
>NW_007825982.1:0-810 GCF_000696425.1 Galeopterus variegatus
AAGGATTACCTTAATTCTCTAGGAAATGTACATTTGTTTAATTGAACTATTTACTACTTATTATTAATTAGGGCCTAGACTGTGCAAACTTCTACCTTAGCTTGAGAAAGATTCATAAGCTGCAAATAATTTTCTTCAATAGAGATGCAAATTACCTCCACCCAGTAGAAAAGGCAGCACTAATTTTTTTTACAGTTTTTTGGCCCTTTTCAAAGAGTCCAGTTGTGTTGTCACTCACCAGTTTTCTATCTCATTTAGCAGTTTTATTGCAACTCTCCTTTCCTGATAGACTAAATGTCCATTCCTAAAAATCTTGGATAAATATTTGTTTTTGAATGCTCTTTAAACCACCTGTACCATCCGGCATTTTTCTTCCTTAGTGAGTTAAGTAAATCTTTTACATATGTTCACTGAATACTTGTGTGAGAACCGTGTTTATGAAAATTACATTTTGGCAAGAACTGGAATCAGAGAAGACACTTTCTTTGGCCAAAGTCATACAGTTAGAAAGTGGTGGAGTCAAATTTTCACTCAAGTCTGGCTGCCCCCAAAGTCCACATTCTGATCTCTTGGTACCTTTACTTCAAAAAAGATGTTTCATAGAGAAATTGTACAAGGAATTGTTGCCAAGCTCCTGCTAAAGCTGGACACGATTGGGAATCAGCTGGCAGGATACATCAGTCTAGAACAGTCAGGGAAAATTCACAGATGGAGACAGATCAGAAAAGGTCAAGGGCTTATGTCAAGCGGGGAAGATCATGAAAACGGTAATGAGTCTGAGGAGGAGGGCAGTAGTGTTGACAAGGGCAT
>NW_007825983.1:0-810 GCF_000696425.1 Galeopterus variegatus
CACCTTCTCATCCCTCAAGTACAAGCTCAAAAGTTCAGAACTTTCTCTGTACTCACTCAGTCTCCTCCTTACCTGATCACCAATAGAAAAATAAATAAATAAATAAACACCTCTCAGTATGCATTCTGCACCTACTTGTGTTACTGTTGTATTTTTCACGTTATATTATAATTCTCTCCACATCTGTCTCAGGAACTCCTGTTAGATTATGAGCTATCTGAGAGCAGGAACTCTGAGCAGGTAATCCCTTTGCCTCCAGAGACTTAGGTATTGTGGCAACTCGGTTTATTATTCTCATTTTTTAAACAAATACTGGACTAATTTGAAAGCCATTCAAAACAAAAGCATCTAAATGTTAGAATATTATCTTTTATTAAATTTCTAAGCCAAAACATTTTTTTAGTGCCTTGCTAATCCGAATATGTTTTATGTATATCTTAATTCAATACACAATTTACGTAATAGGTCTCACACTACTATAAATAGAATTTTCCCATTGTATTTTAAATGTTTATCTGTATTACATAGGTGTTTCATTTTTGGTAAAATTTCAATATTCTTATTTATTGATATCCTTTGATTTTACTGACCACATACTTTTTAAATATGTTTTTATTTTTATTATTTTTTTTTATAAAATCTGACTTATTTTTCCTTTGTGAATATTTGTCAGCCTCTATGATAATACTTTCAATAGAAATGTAATGATATTTCAAACCCCAAACTAATCCAACTATTTAAAATTTTTAAAATTTTTATGTTTTTACTAAACTAATCATTGTATAATAAACCTTTAAAAACTTTTTTATT
>NW_007825984.1:0-810 GCF_000696425.1 Galeopterus variegatus
CTGGTGATTCTCTGGGGCCATTCTGTTCATCTGGGTTTCTGAAATCTGGGATGGAAGGCCTATATGAAAAAGGGAATGTTGATAAGTTCATTCACTCACTGGAAAGCAATGTTTGCCAGGGCCTTTGGTTTGCTGTACGACTTCTAGCAAGTGAGGTTAACCCCCGATGCCTCTACCTCAGCTGGAAAATGATTCATATTTAATTTCATAGAGAAATACTCCAGATTTCAAAAATGAAACTTTGGAAATATCAGAAGAAATCGTGTGTCAGTATCTTTGTGACTCAGAATAGGGGAATATTCCTTTAAAGAGATTGTTGAAATATAATCTATACATGAAAAGCTGGATAAATTAGACCAGGTCAAATGACCATGGATTTTTCATCAGAAGCAGAAAAAAAAGACAGTGGAACAACAACAAAAAAAAACCCAATAACAACAACAACAACGAAAACAAAACAAAAGCATCAAAAAACCCCAAAAAATAAAAAATAAAGACAGTGGAACAAAATCTTTGAAGTGGTGAAAGAAAAGAACGGTCAACTGAGAATTCTGTATTCAGGTAAAATGTTTTTCAATGATAAAGTTGAAATAAAGACTTCTCAGAGGAACTAAGAGGATCCATGGCCAGTCGTCCAGAGTTCTACAGAACGTTAAACGAAGTTCTTCAAGTTGAAGAAAAATGATATGAAGGAAAATTGGAACTTTAGAAATTAAGGAAAAGCCAGAAATATGGTAAGTACCTGGCTAATAGACTAATTTCTCTTTTTATTTGAAATATATATGAATATTGAAAGTAAAAATTATCACA
>NW_007825985.1:0-810 GCF_000696425.1 Galeopterus variegatus
TTTTTTTAATCATTGGAGAAAGAAATGATATTCCTTAATAATGTTCTAAAAACAGAGGTGGTATCAAAGAAAGGAATTTATAAATACACTCTCTCTACTCCTTTGAGCAAACTTAAAAATTTTCTGTTCAAGCTATTGCATACAAAAAAGCCCCAGTCTATTTTGTGGGCCACCAGCATTTTAGAGATTAATCATGCTTGGGTTCTCTAAAGGCATCAAAACTTTGAGAAAAAGTTTCTTATTTTCCTTTATGAAATTTGTGGCAAAGGGTAGAGGGACTGAGGGAATTTGGAGCGAAACTCAATATGCTTTTCTGTCTTTGCATTAGAGTATTTCCCTTGTGACAGGTGGGGAAACTGAGGCCTAAGGAATTTAAATCTCTCTCTCTCTCTCTTTTTTTTTACTTCATTGTTAGAGGTTAGGACATGATAGCTCCCAGACAGGGCTGTTATGAAAGAAAGTTCATAGCAATTTACAAAGCCGTCAGGAAGCTCCAGACAACAGGCACTAGGGAGCATAATGTATCGGAATAAGACTGAAGCTCAGAATGGAGCCACCTGAAATAACTGAGATGCTTTTAATTCATAAACAAAACGAATCTGGTGTCCGTCCAGATAATTGAATTTAAAATGGGAAGAATTTCGATGTAACCAGAAATGATTTCTGAAGGGTTTTTACAGTCTTGCCTAGAGGAGAACAGTGAGAAAGTTGTGTTTACTCATCAGGTGGCAGAAGACCGTGGGGAGGGCTGGCCAAACCCGAAGTGAAAGCCCCCCCATCACTGACTAGCTCCGTGGTGCAGGGCAGGTC
>NW_007825986.1:0-810 GCF_000696425.1 Galeopterus variegatus
CAAATGCTATTAGACCTAAAGAAACAGACCCTGATATGATAACAGTTGGGGACCTGAACACATCTCTCTCATCATTGGACAGTTCATCTAGGCAACAAATTAACAGAGAAATATATGATTTAAAATACATTTTAGAAGTATTGGGCTTGGCTGATATCTACAGAACATTTCATCCAACAACTACAGAATCTACATTCTTCTCATCAGCCCATAGAATATTCTCCAAGATAGACCACATGGTAGGTCACAAATCAATTCTCAACAAATTTAAAAAAAAATCTCAAGTATGTTTTCAGACCACAGTAGATTAAAACTAAAAATCAATAATGGATGAAACTCTGGAAACTATACAAACACATGAAAATTAAACAACATGCTCCTGAATGACCCATGAGTCCAAGAAGAAATTAAACAGGAAATCAAAAAATTTCTTGACACTAACAAAAATGAAGACACATCATAACAAAACCTGTGAGATGCAGCAAAATTAGTACTAAGAGGGAAGTTTATTGCAATAAATGCTTACATCAAAAGAACAGAGTTTTCAAATAAACAGCCTAACACTACATCTCAAAGAACTGGAAAAACAAGATCAATCCAACCCCAAGATTAGTAGACAGAAATAAATAACACAACAGCAGAACAAAATAAAAAAGAGACTCAAAAAATGATGCAAAAGATCAATGAAATAAAAAGTTGTCTTTTTGAGAAGATAAACAAAATAGAACAACCATTAGCAAGGTTAACTAAAAAAAAGAGAAAACTGAAATAACATAAATCAGAAATGAAAGATGAGACATTACAACAGAT
>NW_007825987.1:0-810 GCF_000696425.1 Galeopterus variegatus
CCAGTCCTAATTGATCTAAGTAAAGTCATCAGACCGAGCTCATCGATCTAATTAAACTCATTAGACCAAGCCCATCGATCTAAGTAAACTCAACAGACGAAGCACATCGATCTAATTAAACTCATCAGACCAAGCTAATCGATCTAAGTAAACTCATCAGACACAGCGAATTGATCTAAGTAACCTCATCCGACAAAGCTCATCGCTCTAATTAAAGTTATAAGACCGAGCTCTTTGATCTAAGTAAACTCATGAGACCAAGCAAATCGATCTATGTAAACTCATCAGACTGAGGTAATTGATCAAAGGAAACTAATAAGACGAAGCTCCTCAATCTAAGTAAACTCATCAGAGCAAGCTAATCGATCTAAGGAAACTCATTGGGCAGAGCTAATTGATCTAGGTAAACTCATCGGACCGAGCTCATCGATCTAACCAAACTCATCATACCAAGCACATAGATCTAGGAAAACTAATCAGACCAAGCTAATCAATCTAACTAATCTCATTCGACCAACCTCATCGATCTAAGTAAACTCATTACACCAAGCTCATCGATCTAAGTAAACTCATCAGAAGAAGCTCTTCGATCTAAGTAAACTCATTACACCAAGCTCATCGATCTAAGTAAACTCATCAGACCAAGCTACTCGATCTAAGTAAATTCATCGGACAAAGCTAATTGATCAAAGTAAGTTCATCAGACCAAGCACATGGATCTAAGTAAACTCATCAGACCAAGCTCTTCTATCTAAGTAAACTCATCAGACCAAGCTCATCAATCTAAGTAAACTCATCAGTCCAAGCTAA
>NW_007825988.1:0-810 GCF_000696425.1 Galeopterus variegatus
CTATTTTATTTATCTTCTCAAAAAAACAACTTTTTGTTTCATTGATCTTTTCTATCATTTTGGAGGTATCTATTTCATTTAGTTCTGCTCTTATATTAATTATTTCTTTCTGCCTACTACCTTTAGGTTTGGATTGTTGATGTTTTTCAATTTCTTTGAGGTGTAATATTAAGTCATTTATTTGAAGTCTTTCCATTCTTTTGATGTAAACATTTATTGCAATAAATTTGCCTCGTAGTACACCTTTTGCAGTATCCCATGATTTGAGTATGATATGTCTTTACTTTCATTAGTCTCAAGAAATTTTTTGATTTCCTGTTTAATTTCTTCTTGGACCCATGAGTCATTCAGGAGCCTATTATTTAGTTTCCATGTATCTGTATAGTTTCCAGAGTTTTGCTTGCTATTGATTTCCAGTTTTAGTTCACCGTGGTCTGGAAAGATACTTGGAATGATGTCAATTTTTTAAAAATTTCTGAGACTAGGTTTGTGACCTAATATGTGGTCTATTCTGGAGAATGTTCCATGAGCTGATGAGAAGAAAGTATATTCTTTAGTTTTGGGGTGAAATGTTCTGCATATATCTGTCAGTTCCAGTTGGTCTAACGTGTAGTTTAAGTCCTGTGTCGTTTGGTTGGTTTGTTGCCTGGAAGTCTGTCCCATATTGGGAGAGGGGTGTTCAGGTATGTGGGCCTATTTCTTCCTTTAGATTGAAAGTGTTTGCTATATATCTATATCTGGGTGCTCCAGATTGGGTGCCCATATGTTTATGATTGCTATGTCTTCTAGCTGGATAGATCCTTTTATCAT
>NW_007825989.1:0-810 GCF_000696425.1 Galeopterus variegatus
ATAAGGACTTCTCAGCAGGCCAGACCCCCAATAAACGTGATGTGTTGCACTTGGGATCCAAAGGACAATTACAGTGAAACCACCCATAAAAACCCTGGAAGTTTGAGAACTGACCACAAGCTTCATAGGGGCCAGCCATGATGAAGCTGCTATGAACACGAGCAATGTTGGGGAGGCTGCCTGGTACAAACATTTAGCTCTTTAGAAGCAGAAAAAAAATGGGTTC
The DNA here is from genome assembly GCF_000696425.1 of Galeopterus variegatus. Classification (NCBI taxonomy): domain Eukaryota; kingdom Metazoa; phylum Chordata; class Mammalia; order Dermoptera; family Cynocephalidae; genus Galeopterus; species Galeopterus variegatus. The sequence continues at coordinate 227 of NW_007825989.1, forward strand.
AAATCCCAGCTCTGCCACTCTCTAGCTGAGTGACTTTGGGTAATTTGTGACCTCTCTGAAACTAAGAATCTGACGGAAATGGGACAGTAATGCCTTCCCTGCAGGGTTATTTTGATAATTAGCAGTAGGTGAGTAGAGAACATAGCCCAGTGCCTAGTAGAACTTGGCAGAACCTGGTATACAGAAGGTACTCAATAAGTGGTCATTGTTAGTAATTCACCTGCTATAGAAACATAGAACTTAAATTTTTAAAAGCTACGAGGAGTCCGTCTGTACCCCGTACCTCTCAGAACTATCCGGAGTGTTAGTTCCAGATCTAGTCTTCATGCTGAAGACAAATTAGAAAGTAACCAGGTCACTGAGACCTCAGAGGAGGGAATTAGGCAGAGTCAGCCTGAGAATAAAGCTCTAGACGCATAAGGCATTTCATTGTTATTCAGACATTTAAAGGACCCTCAGATTAAGAAGGACTTGCCATGCTGCACCAAAGAGCCAAAGTACAGGTGAAAAAAAGTTAGTGAGGAAGGTCTCAGTTCAAAGTAAGAGGAAACAGAGCTGCCCACAATGCGGCCTGCTGTCCTGCA
>NW_007825990.1:0-810 GCF_000696425.1 Galeopterus variegatus
CTGAGATAAATCCCACTTGGTTATAGTGTATAATTCTTTTTATATTTTGTTGAGCTTGATTTGTTAATATTTTGTTTAGGATTTTTGTATATATATTTTTGTGAGAGATTGTAGTCTATAGTTTGCTTGTAATGTATTTGTTTGGCATTGGTATTAGGGTAATGATGACCTCATAAAATGATTCAGGTAATAGTCCCCCTGCTTATGTCTTTTGAAAGAGGTTCTAGAGATATAATTTTTTGCTTAGATGTTTAATAGAATTCACCAGTGAACACATCTGGCTTTGGTATTTTCTGTTTGGGAAGATTATTAATTATTGATTTATTTTTTTAAATATAAGTGTACTTCAAAAAGCTTATGGAAAGATTTATATTATCTTTTAATTCTATTCGTCCACGAACTTTTTGAAGTATCCTTGTAGATATGTGCCTATTCAAATTGTCTATTTCTTTTCGTGTCAGGTGTTAGATTGCATATGCTACGCACTGAACTGTGTTTCCTCAATACTCATTGTTGAAGACCTAACTCCCAATGTGGCTATATTTAGAGATAGGGCCTCTAAAGAAATAATTGATATTAAATGAGGTCATAAAGGTGGGGCACTGATACAATAGCATTATTGTCCTTGTAAGAAGCGACATCAGAGTGCTCACTCTCTCTTCTGCCATGTGAGCATAAACTGAGAAAACAAGCCAGAAAAGACAGCCCTTACCAGCCTCCAGACTGTGAGAAAATAAATTTCTGTTGATTAAGCCACCTAATTTATGGCATTTTGTTATAGCAGCCCGAGCTAACTGAGACAGTGTCTTT
>NW_007825991.1:0-810 GCF_000696425.1 Galeopterus variegatus
TCCTCGAGTCAAACATTCCAGTTCTTATGGAGCGGTCCTCATTTTAATGCTGCTCTATTTGGACACTTGTCTATTCCTACTCTTTAAGCCAAAGCTCTAATCATATCAAAAACCAGTGTGGTTTTTAAGCATACTTAGGTGTGGAATTTCATCAAAAGCTTCCCTTCTGTTATTTCATTTGTTCATTCATTCAACGTACATTTATTGTCAGTCATTGAACTTCTTGATAGAAATGCAACGTTGAAAAAAAATGCTGGCCTGGAATAGCTCATGGTTCAATGAGGAGGAAGAGACATAAACAGAACAGGTGCACACGGAGCAGTGTGGACACGAGAGGGGAATGACTGGGAACCAGGGCACCATTTCACAGAGGGAATGCTCAAACGGAATCTTGACGAGAGAGTGTGAATTCACCAGGAAGAAGAGGGGAGTGGCAGCCCACACAGAAGAAATAGTGTGTGCTGAAATGCATGGAAATTCAATGGGATGCCCTGCCTTGGAGAACCGTTAGGAATGTGGGAGCCTGAGAGTGGGCTGAAGAGAAGGACGGAGAGGTAAAGAACTCTACCTAAGGCTTAGGACCTTGCAGGTGACAGGGCTTTGCACCACGTTCAGCCAACACCCACCAAGTACAGGAGCCATTTAGTCTGTTCATATCCGCAAGCCAAACTAAAGAGGCTGTTTCAACGGATGAGTTGAGATTTTAATTTGGGTTAGTGCGTAGATGAGGCTCAGTCTCCCTAACTAATGGCCTGTCGGTCTAGTGGGGCCTGACAGATCAGGAGGGATTTTGCATATTTGAGAAGGGCT
>NW_007825992.1:0-810 GCF_000696425.1 Galeopterus variegatus
TGCCATTGCAATGACATATTCATCAAGGTAGAGGAATAAAACATATTTTATTTAACAGTTACCTCAATTCACAACTTTTAAATACTTAAGCATATTGAATGTGGGCCTCCATATGTACTTTGCTCCAGCCTCACAGTATATATAATATATTTTGGTTTATCCTTATAATGAAAAAAAATGCAAACATTAAAAAATAATTTTTGAATACTATTTTTCGTGGAGAAAGATGTTTGAGATGCAATGTACCTAAAAATATAAAAATCACTATTATAGATACTTACATGCAGCAAACAGCAAACTGCGGAGACTCTAATGTTTCTAGGGATATCTTTGAATGGCAGCATTATGGATATTTTTTTATTTACGCAGTTTTAATTGCATAAATAATAAACCATCATTTAAATAATCATAAAAAGCAATAAGTGTTAATTAAAATAAACAACAGGGTGAAATGTAGTTCTTTTCATGTTTCCAACATTTTCATGTCTCACAACATTTTTGTATGATACTTAATAACACACAGGAACCGTGGCCATATATTCCCTTTGAAACAAATTGCTTTCCCCTTTCATACAGACTCAGGGTTCCTGGAAAATATGTTGAGCTCCTTTTTCCTGTGGTGATGAACATTTTGCATAGATTATGTCATCTGGGTGGCAAGGGCATGTGTGTGAGTGGCTGGCTTGGAGAACGGAAAGTGAGAACAGCAACGCAACTCAAGACCCTGCCTCTATCCCCACCAATTTCTGATGTCATGAGCCAACCAGACACGATAGTGCTTTTGGTAAAGAACATCCAGAATGACTTCCA
>NW_007825993.1:0-810 GCF_000696425.1 Galeopterus variegatus
TAGAGAGTTGGGAAAAAAATGATGCTTTATGGATCCAAATCCTGTGGAATTCATCTCAGAATTGTCTGTCTTGATGTCTTCAGGGAACTTAAATTAATCAATTCCAGCCATCACAATCACTGATTTAAAAAATCATAAAAAATCTATAAGTTTTAGAAAAAATTTTAGACTCTGTTCCAGTAGTTCATGAATATTGAAAATGTCTTTTGAGATTGGATCAAAGAAATAGGACTTCTATGTGCATTCATTTCCTAAAGGCATCCTTCAACTATGTATTCATTAGGCTGTGGATCAGAGGGTTCAGCATGGGATTGATGGCTGTGTGATATACAGAGGCCACTTTGAATGTTTGTCGAGAGTTTTGGAACTTGGGAACAAAGTAAAGGGAAAGGACGGTCCCTTGGAAGATGGTGATGACAGTCAGGTGGGAGGCACAGGTGGAGAAGGCTTTGTGACGCCCGCTGGCAGAATGGATTTTTAGTACAGTCACAAGAATGAAAACGTAGGATGTGAAGATGACCAGCAGTGTACTCACCTCATTGAAGGTGGCAAAGCCAGAAAGGAACACGTGGGGGATGTGAGTATCAGAGCTCGACACAGCGATGAGAGCAGTGGACTCACAGAAAAAGTGGTTGATCACATGATATCCAGAAAAGTTTCGATGGATAGTGTAGCAAAGGAGTACCAAGGTGCTGCTCATACCCCAAAGATATGACCCAGCCACTACCAGGTCACAGAGCCTCTGTGATATGGCCACTGTGTAAAGCAGAGAATTACAGATGGCCACCAGGCAGTCATAGGCCATCACTA
>NW_007825994.1:0-810 GCF_000696425.1 Galeopterus variegatus
AGAGACAGGGGTCTAGGTTCATTCTTATATACATGGATATCCAGTTTTTCCCAGCACTATTTATTGAAGAGACTGCATTTTCCCCAATATGTTCTCAGCCCCTTTGTCAAAGATCAGTTAGCTACAAATATGTGGATTAATTTCTGGACTCACTATTCTGTTCCATTCACTCATGTGTCTGTTTTTATGCAAATGCCATGCTGTTTTGGTTACTATAACTTTGTAGTATATTATGAAGTGAGGTATTGCAATGCCTGTGGCTTTATTATCATCATTATTATTATTTTATTATTTTTCAATTTTTTTGTTTAAGATTACTTTGGCTATTCAGAATCTTTTGTTGTTTTATATAAATATTAGGATTTTTTTTTTTCTATCTCTGTAAAGACTGTCATTGGTATTTTTATGGGAATTGTTCTGAATCTATAGATCAGTTTGGGTAGTATGGACATTTTTATGACATTCTTTCTTCCAATCCATAAACATAGAATGTCTTTCCATTGTGTGTCCTCTTAACTTCCTTTCATCAGTGTTTTCTAGTTTTCTCTATAGAGATCTTTCACCTTCTTGGTTAAATTTATTTGTAAGCATTTTATTTTTTTGTTGACTATTGTAAATGGGCTTCCTTTCTTGATTTTCTTTCTTTTTTTTTTCCTGCTAGTTCATTTTTGGTGTATAGAAATAACCAATTTTTTATTATTCACTTTGTATCCTGCTACTCTACTGAATTTAAGTACCAGCTACAAGAGAGTTTTGGTGTAGTATTACATTTTCTATATATAAGATCATATCATCTGCAAACAGAGACAA
>NW_007825995.1:0-810 GCF_000696425.1 Galeopterus variegatus
ATGCATGAATAAAAGAAAACTGTTAGTAAAGATAAGTAATTAAGAAAGAGTGTTTTATCCCACCCGTGCTCAGGTTGTCTGCTCTCTCTCCCTCACACACCCAGTTTCCACTTTGCAGAAACCACAGGGAAAGAAATGCTCAAGGAAACACTGCATGCGTTTATGTTTCTTTTCTTCTGATTTCTAGGTACCAGAGTCAGATTGCCTGGGTTTGAGCCCCAGCTTGACCATTGACCAACTGTGTGGCCTGGGCAGTTAAATCGGCCTTGATTTCTTTACCTATAAAACAGAAGTCATTGCAGAACCCTCCTCAGAGTGATGTGAGGACTGCATGAGCCCATATGTTTAACATGCTCAGAACCTTGCCTGGAACGTCGTGAGAGCTGAGTAAAGGGTAGCGCTTATTACCCTTATCGTGATCTCTATTACGATCGACCGCTATTACTCTTGTTCTCGGTAGTTCTTTCAACAAGGATCAAAGTTAGCCATCAAAGCAACTCTCACTCCAACTGTATGAGGCAGAAAATCGGTCCAGGGGAGCCAGATATGATATTCCAAATGCTTAACGACTGGCACAGAGCACTATGGATGCTGTGGTGACATGAGGTGGCCCCAGCCATAAGGGGCTGGTGGGCATCCCGTGTCTGCTAGCCGGCGTGCAAGCACCAGGCGAGGTGCCCCTCCCTGCCTCCAGGGCTTTGGCTCAAGGAGCAGAGGCTGAGGCATAGGGGCTGCGGTGGGCTGGCAGGGCTAGTGGATATCCAGTGAAGCCCCAGGCAGGGCCTAGGTGGGAGGAGGAGGAAGGAGACA
>NW_007825996.1:0-810 GCF_000696425.1 Galeopterus variegatus
TGAGCGTGAGTATCAGCAGAAGTAACGGGATGTCACTTCCGAGATGAGATTATAAAGAGATGGGCTTTGTTTTGGGTGTACTCCCTCTCTCTCGAGCTCTCTTGGTTCACTTGCTGTAAGAGAAGCCACTTGCCATGTTGTGAGCTGCCCCACAGAGAGGCCCACATGGCAAGGAACTGATGTCTCCAGCCAACAGCCACATGAGTGAGCTGGACATGGATCTCCCCTAGTCAAGCCTTGAGATGATGCAGGTCCAGCCAACACCTTCACCGTGGCCTTGTGCAGTCCCTGAGCAAGACCACTGCCAAGGTGCTCCTGGATTCCTGACCCACAGAAACCGTGAGATTATAAACGTTTGTGGTTTTAAGTTGCTAAATTTGGAGTGATTTGTTATGTGGCAATAGATAACTTTTATTATAAAGATAATGCAGGAAAGACTGTAATACTTTATAACAGTTATAATAAACCATATAAAGACTGTAGCCTCAAATCAGAGGCAGGACACACACCTGAAGATGAACCAGAGAGAGGTCTCTGGGGAATAGAGCCAGGAAGTGAGAGGACCCGTGTGGAGTGAGACTTGGGAAAATGCTAGACAGCAAAAAAGGATTTCTTGGGTTTTGGTCAGGGCAAGAAGCAGAACAAAGAAGGCATCCTACTGGGGATGAAGGTGGTAGCAGAAAAATGCTCCAGTTTCATCCTGCATCTACTGTCTCCATAGGGGCCAATGAGTCACAAGCTGCTTCATCCATTTCTCAAATATTGCCAAGGGTGGAATTAGGTCGGCTTGGAGCAGATTGAAGAAGGGGA
>NW_007825997.1:0-810 GCF_000696425.1 Galeopterus variegatus
TACTAAAAAACACTGAATTGTGCACTCTAAATGGGTGAATTCTATGTTATATGAATTATATATCAGTAAAGCTGATTTAAAAATAAAAACTAATGAAAAAAGTGAATATATGAATTATTTTTTTTTAAAGTATGAATTATTTTAAAACTTCACAATGCTACAATTTAAATTTTTTGTTGAAAGGATTATGGGGGAGGGAGGTGTCAGTCCTTACATTAGCAGGTGACAATGCAGTTCTTGTCCAATAAGTCAATTGAGTAGGAATATTAATTGAGCAGACAGTATCAGCCTTCAAAAGCAAGGTACAGGTAGGGTTGTCAAATGAAATAAAAGATGACCAGTTAAATTTGAATTTCAGACAAATAGCAAATAATCTTTTAGTATAAATATGTCCTAAATATTGTTTTGTACTACTAAAAAATTATTGTCTATTTGAAATTCAAATTTAAATGGGAGTCTTATATTTTTACTGGCTAAATCTGGCAACCCTAGGTACACATTTACTGTTTCAAATTGTGCCATCTTACAAAAAGGACTGGTAATCAGATATTTGGTTGGGCACATGTATTTTTGGGGGATGAGGGTGCACATATATTTTTAATGTTACATTGTGTTATCCAAATGAAATTTGAGAAAGTGATTTGCACTTTATTTCTTAAGTATAAAGTAGGTTTTGCTTCCAAAATGGAGTAACCTGAAAGGATAATATTTGGTGAGTATATTTTATATTTCTTTGATTAAAATTAAAATTCAATGAACCTGCATAATTGCTATTATGAATATAATTTGAAAGATGCTTACAACATTGTT
>NW_007825998.1:0-810 GCF_000696425.1 Galeopterus variegatus
TATACACACACATACACCCAGACGCTCAAGACCATTGCTTTTATCACCAGCATCCTTTGCACTGCTGAACTAAACGGGGACAATGGCCTTGTAGAATGCCTTGTTGTTGAAAACTGCACGTGGTTTTCAAGTTCCACTTGTGGAGCTACGGCTTGGCAATATGCCTCAACATAGGCAGCACTAGGTTCAAGAGTAAAATGATCCAGGGTACATATTGGCCAGTGAGACTGGAACATGGCCCAGGGGACAACCATTGCCACTTCTCTACCCTGACTCAGATGGCCTCAGAGCCTGTCTGCTGCCTGCGGGGACAACGTGCCTGCATCTCACCAGGGCTCAGAGCAGAGAAGTAGGAACCTTGGTGGCTTTGTCCTCCTTAAAAAGGAAAACCAGGCCAAGGTGGCCTGAGGCTCTTTTTACAACAGGAAAGGCACTTTGTAGTTTAGGTGTTGCTGTCAACTTTTTAGTAGTTACTGTCAACTGCTTAACACCTCTCCCTACTTGCATTCACTTCTACCTAGAAAAGCAGGAACAAGAACATCCAAAAGGCCATTTGTTGAATCTGGTGTGTTTGGGGAGATGGCACAAGACAAGTGAATGAACCAGGACGGTTGCTTGTCCTGAGAAACATTGCTGCACGTCCATGCTATGGGAGAACTCCCGTCTGTATATATCTAGTTCGTGGTGGCATGTGCAGGTGCTTATGTGAGCTCAGCCACAGGTAAGCCAGGGAGGACAAGGGGAGGACGAGGAAGGGCACGGGGGTGGGAAGCCAGACCAGCTAGAAGGCTCACCCTCAAGGGACTGGCC
>NW_007825999.1:0-810 GCF_000696425.1 Galeopterus variegatus
AAAAAAAAAAAAAAAAAAAGAAGAAAAAAATCCAGGAGGCACTTATCTCAAATGCAACACATTCCGTTTTATATAACATCTTTAGAATGTAGTCATTTTATATCATCTATCACCTCTGTCACAATTTTCCTAAGATTTCTAACCTCTCAAACTTACTTCTCTTATTACAGACCACATGATTTATGAGCACTGATAGCTACAGAGACAGCTGTGAGATTAGCATTGTAACCTATCCCAGATCACCTCAGAAACAGTTTCTTCTGAAATGTACTGTCACATTGAAATGGAATTACAACACAGTTTGGGGCAATTCTGACATGTACTTTTCAACTTACTTGCTCAATTGTAAAGAAAAAAAGAGTAGAAGTGGGAAAAAATTGGGCTACATTGATTTGCTTTGATTTCCTATAAAAATAATATGGACTTTTAATCAATGATTTACCATAATAAAATAGAATTTCATTTATCTAACATCTTACATATTTTTATATTTATGCACATAAATAATTACATAAGTCATTAAGAAATGAAACAAATGACTGATTTTAATATTCCATTGGAAGTATATTAGAATCCATCCTTTTGTTAATGATCTTGTGCCACAAGAATGTTTTCAATTTAAAGGAAGGGAAAATCTGAAGTATAACAATACATTTTGATTTCATACTAAGTGTTAAGTACCTGAGGAGGAAAATGTGAGAATATGTTGCTTAAAAATATCTATAAAATGATATTTGGGGGAAAGAAATGTAATAGATTTATGGCAAGTTGTTATAACACTTTTTTTTCCTGAATGCTCACCACAATAGA
>NW_007826000.1:0-810 GCF_000696425.1 Galeopterus variegatus
GTACTGTAAATAAAAATGGTTTTCTTAAAAAGGATAAAACAGACAAAAACAAAAAAGTAAGCACGCCGTAAGGATAACTCAAGTCTCTATTTTCTGCAAAGTGGAGAATTGTTAGAATATTTGAAATTTGGATTTATTTTAAGCTGCATTCAGTATACCTCGATTTTTCAAGATATTTGATAATATTTTTTAAAAAGTACTGCTCAAGCTACTTTTTTATTCTCACTTTCTCCATTCCCAAGATCTTCAAAAAATCAAGTCGGTTATCCCATGACCAGGACCTCAGCACTGAGATGTTAGTGGTGGAAACTCTTCCCCCACCTTTTCCGAGGTCACTGATTTTTCCTTACGTTATCACTGTAATACTTTTTTGCCTATGGGAGATTTGGGCTGTAAACAGAGATAGTTTCCCCAGAGGAAAACTATAGTACGTATTAAACTTTCTTCAGCTAAAAGATTAAAAATCCAAGAGAAAGTATAATATTTTTTAAATGCTTTCTTTCCTTCACACTACAATGTTTTAAGAAGAGCATTTTAAGTTCTGATAAGAAACAAACAAACAAATGAAGCTAAACACTGCCTGTGTGGTATCCTGTGTTTTGGCAGCAGAATACGGAAGAATGGTGGTAAGTCTTCCTTGTTTTCTTGCTATCATATCAGAAACAAAGTCCATTTTATTTTAAACAGATCTTATTCTTAGAAATACAGTTGCCATGTTAGTTGAAATGGTCTGGACCTTAAAAGCCTGCCATTTATCACCTTAGGAATGTTAGAAGATTTACAGTAAAATCAGCTTTTATGGTATGAAAG
>NW_007826001.1:0-810 GCF_000696425.1 Galeopterus variegatus
GAGGCTTTCACCTCAGGTTCTTTCCTCTCAACCTCCTGTGGGACATCTCTTCCTCCCACACCCCTTTAAATGCCCCAAACTCCATCCCCAACCCACCACTCTTCTTAACTAGCCGTGCAATGCTGGGCAAGCTGCTTAAACTGCTCCAACTCCTCCTCTGTAAAGTGGGGTGATTAAAACAGTATTGCAAAGGACCCCACTGAAGACTAAATGGATTAGCCCAGAGTGAATGCTCATGAGTTTTATTACTACGTGACCTCAGCCATGCCCATGACTTCATCATATTTATAGGCTGACGAGCCTCACATCCCTATCTGCAGCTCATCGCTCTTTTTAATGGTCCACCCTAAACCCAACAGCCTCATGGGCTTCACCCCATAACTCTGACAGGCACCTCAAACTTTTCAGACCCACCTACAACTGGACCATCATCCTTTCTCAACCCTGCCTCCTTCCTCCCTGAGCTGGGCGAATGACATCAGCACGCGGCAGTTACCCAAAATTGCACTGAAACGGTCATCCCAGACTTGCCCCTTTCATTTTCCATCCAATAAAAAGATCTGATCTATTCCAAACCTCTTGACTAGATAATCTCCTTCCCAATCCCACTCCCATCTGCTTATCCTTTCTCACCTGCTCTGCTCCTCTGCCTCCAGGCTGGGTCTCCCCAACCTGCCTCCCACACAGCAGCCGACACATATGTGCAATCAGATCATTCTCCTGGTTAGACCCCCTCCCCAGCTCTCCATGGCTCTCCCCACCATGCCTATAGTCCTGTCAACACATGAGGCCCTTCGTGATCACTCCTGC
>NW_007826002.1:0-810 GCF_000696425.1 Galeopterus variegatus
GAGGGTTGCGATCCCGTTGCCAGACACGAAAAAAGACAAAAAGGAAAAAAAAAAAAAAAAGGAAGGAGTATTGGGTAAGAAGAGACTCCGACTGTGGTGCAGCCCTAAGAAAGTCTCAGGTAGGCAACGGGAAGTCCCTGTGTCCAGAGTGCATGTCAGAGAAGTTCTGCTTCAGGTAGGAATGGGCCTGCACTAATACCCTCACCAAGTTCAGCTATGGGCTAACAGCAACATGGGAAGAACGGTATGGAGGGTAGGGGGTAAAAGAAGCAGAACTTCAGTATAAATACTGTGGCTGGTCCAAGGGCGCAGAACCTGGAGGTTGCTGGCTGACTAAGCTCCTTGCAGCAAGCTCTCTTAGAGAGAATGTGAGTGGCTTACCCCCAGGTCCACAATAGGTATCAATAAAGACATCAACATACAAATTCTAAGAATAATAATATCATGCAACATACAGATTTGTCTTCAGTTTATTGTTCTTCACACTCTACATGATTTTCTTCATGGTTGTGATTTCAAATATTGTGAAAAGCTAGGCAAGACCACACAGGGAGGTCTGGGTTAGAAGGTGGGCAAGAATGACCAATCAGACAAGGTTTAAGGTTTCTTTCACTTCTCTTTTACTATTTGACCCGCAGAAAAAGGGGGCAAATAACATATACAAGGTCAAAGAGGCAAGCGAGTGTGTCCTTATTTTCACTATGCCCTAGTTCTACTCAGAGTTACAGTGAAGTGCAGTGGTTTTAGCCACTTGCTTGGTCAGAGGAGGCCAGAACTGTGAGCTTGCTGCTCTTTAGGCTATTAGGCTTG
>NW_007826003.1:0-810 GCF_000696425.1 Galeopterus variegatus
ATGCTCCAATCACTAGAGAAGGGAGAGAAAAGCAAGGCTAGGAAGAAATTTCATGGGTCACCTGAACTCTACTCAGATGTGGCCAGAATTAAAACTGATAGTCCATAGAAGCAGAGAAGGTGATCGTTGAGTCACAAAAGTGAGAAAGAATTTGGATAGTAAATATCTAAGTAGCTTATGTCCCAACTCCCAAAGCTTAAAGCAACCCAGCATCTAAAATCACAAGAGAAAAGAACTGCATTTACTTCCTTCTGATGCTAGGACTAATTCTGGGCCAGTTCCTTCACCTGACTCTGTGTGGTGTGAAGCAGAGGGGCTGTGGCAAGAGACAGCAGGTGATATGAGGCAAATAGAGATGAAAAGTAGCAGAATTGAAGAGTATGCCCACCACATGCACCCAGCATGTCCGCAGCTCTGGGGAGGTGTGACTTGTACCATTGGGGACTATGTGAATGCGCCTCCATGCTGGAGCTTAATGCTCTTCCATGGTCTTCCTTCCATGTTTCACCTTTTCTTCTTTTCATATCGACATAAGATTTTTTTTTAATAACTATCTTTTATTCTATAGGAACTTTAAATATGTGCTTTTCTTTAATCTTGCCAACAACTTCATAAAATATGCCTTCTTATCTCTTTATCACAAAAAAGACAGCAGAGGCTGAGAAACTGTTCAATTTTCCACAGCAAATAGGAAGCACGGTCCTTTCTCTCAGACTCCAAAGAGCACACTTGTGCAACTCCACAGTGTCGCCAGATATCTCTCAGACTCTTCTAGATGTTCATGAGTACATACTGAACCCAGTCCTGAGC
>NW_007826004.1:0-810 GCF_000696425.1 Galeopterus variegatus
AATGATTTGAGTTCAATCCCTGCATAAATTTGATTCACTGTTATTCTATTATGGCCCACCCAAATAGATGTGTATTATTTTACATTATTTGGGAAATCAGTAATTAGAAACCAACAGTTTCAATACAGAAATATGAGTATGTGGAAAATCATTCATATGTATATCTATGAATTTCTGACAGATCCACAGTTTCAACAAGTCTGGCTCTATTTGCTTGGAGATATAAGAAATGAACCAGAATCAATTACCATGACCTGAATATACAGGCAAAAATATAAGCTATTTCTATATTGCCCTATCCATGCCTAAATTGTAACTTAAATACTACCTGCCTTGATTTTATTATGTTCATGCTAACTTATCTCCGGGTTTTAGAGTGACCTTGTATAATTTCTTGACCAATGTTGGACACAATTGAGAGAGAAAGGGGTGGGACAAATGCTAACAGAGATAAGACATTGGGAATACTGACGTAAACCTTGTCTACTCCAGACAAACAGGTTACGTGATTACTCTATATTATAGTCTCAACATTTTTCATATTTCTAGTTCTTTCTCCCAGTCCCTTAGGGCTTGCATTAATAGCTATTTTTATCTGATATTTTAGCTAATATGATGAGGTGAATAGAATAATTATGCTAAAATTTAAATTATAGAATAAAAACTTTTTTTCCTAATAAGGATCCTTCAGAGCAAGCCTTTATCTAAACAGATCTTATAGTGTTAAAAATTATTTTAAAATATATTTAGGGCCAGCCCGGTGGCGCACTGCTACAGTGCGCCGCTTGGGAGTGCGGTGGCGCTCCCACT
>NW_007826005.1:0-810 GCF_000696425.1 Galeopterus variegatus
TTTTTTGCATTTTGGGTATCTCTTTTTGGATGTTTGTTCATTTTGGCAGGGATTTTCTCTCAATTCTTGGAGCTCCGATTCAATTCTCGTAAGAAGTGTATTCTGCCCTTCGCTATCAGGGCGTTTTCCACTCTCTGAACACTAGATGGGGCTATTGAGCATTTCAAAGCATTTCTGCAGGATGTGTAAATGTTCTTTCTTTATTTATTTCTGAGATTCCGCCTCCTTTTGCCGGGCCCCTCCCCACTCTGTGTGCTCAGGACAGGGCTGAGGCGTGTCTTCTACAAACCTTGACTTTCAGTTGAGTCATCAAAGTTGTGCCCTGCCCCGCCCTGCCCAGCAGGTGTCCTGACTCTCCGACGGCCAGGAGTGAACTCCTCGGGGGAGGGTCCCTCAGCACACTATTCCTCTTTGACTCCCCCCCGCATGGGTCGGCCCTTTTGAAGGGCTCACTAGCACCTTCAATGTAGCTTGAGGGGTCTCCTGGCTCCCCTCTCACCACCAGAAATCAGTTAGGGGCTCTTGCAATCTGAGGTCCCCAGAGATGGAATCTGCCTCCCGGGAAGAGGGAGTTTATCTGGGGCTGATGCCCAGGGTGTGGTGGAGAGACGATCTGGGTGGTCTCCTCTTCCCTGTCCCCCTGATGCTGGCTGGGGGCTCCCCACACTACCAGGCCCGTCTGAGATCCACAGGGAGAGTGGGATTGTAGGCCTGTCCACAGGCCCCAGGGTGCCCCGTGTCGAGGTAGGAAATGGCACGTCTCAGTGTGGAGCCGAGCCAACCGGAATGGCTGGCCTGCCCTCACTAAGC
>NW_007826006.1:0-810 GCF_000696425.1 Galeopterus variegatus
AAATAAAATTGGGTGTCTATCTCACATCATGAACCGAGGTTAATTCAAAATGGATTAAAGACTTTAATGTGAAAGATAAGATATAAATATGTTCATGAAAATACAGGTGAATATCTTTATATCTTTTGAGGTAGCAGAGAATGTTTTTAACAAGACCAAAAAAAAATGTGACCACAAGGAAAAAAAAATCCATGGGTCTGACAAGATCAAAAATAAGGATTTCTATTCAATAAAGGTCACCACAGACAAAAATTCACAAACCCTGACAAGTAATCAATATCAAGAATGTACAAGGAAATCCTTGCATATCAGTGAGAGAAAAAGAGGAAAATCCAAGAGCAAAAAATGGGCAAAGACCACGAGGAAGTCGTGCATGAAAGGGGAAACCCAGGGGACAAAGTCTTGTGTATTTCTCCCCGCAGAGCAATGCGCATGTGAACAAGGCAGGCCTTCACTCCCATCAGCTGGCCCAAAGGTCAGAAGTTGGCTAATGTCAAGTCTGATCAAAAATGTGGGAAACTGGGAACTCTAATCCACTGTTCTGGGAAATGTAAATGTCGGGTAGTACTTACAGAAATACAGTGTTCACATACCCTGTGATCTAGAATCTAATCTGCTGTTCCTGCTGATCCTAGAAACCATTCATTTCCCTATGTTTGGGGGAGTAGGGCAGGTAGAGGCTATGTAGGTGTCTACCACGAGGGACATGAAAAGATTTATTAGGAAATGCTATGCAGCAGTTAGAATCAATAAACCAAATGTACACGGAGCAACATGGATCCTAAACAAAATAGTGTTGAGTGCATAAAA
>NW_007826007.1:0-810 GCF_000696425.1 Galeopterus variegatus
TTACCAGGGTAAAAAACATGGAGTTTCTGACCACCTGGGGTTTATGCCTAGTTTTTCATTCATGTCGCTTTTTGTATTGCAGCAAATTGTGTCAAATTTGGAAGTTGCTTCACTTCTAGACCATTCTTAACTCTAAGATGCAAGAGTGGCCTAAAGTCTTTGGCACCATGGCATTCTTTCCTGAAAAAAATTCAGAATTTATGTTAAGCATTGCCCCTCTGCTGGGTCTTATTTATCAATGCAGGAGCCCTTGGAAGGAATAATGTATAAGATCCTTAACCCCTTGTTATCAATTGGTTTATCATATCATTTTTATAGATGAGAGAACTGGGGTTCAGAGAGCTTAAATTACATGCACATGTCACAGAACTAGTAAGTATCTGAGTTGGGATTCCAAAGCATATCTCTCTGATTCCAAAGCCTTCAACCATCTTCTCTCCAAACTACTTTAATATTTTAACTCTGAACAATCTTGGGGAATACTTCCTAGAAAATCATAACTAATAGAGAATCTGCTCTTTCTCTTATATTCTTTCTTTTCCAGTGCGCTTTCATTTATTTTGATTAAGTTTGGGAAATTGATTCAGTGAACTGTTAGTGGTATTCATTTCTCTCAATATTGAAAAGGATGGTTTCAAGGTGGAAGGGCAGGGAGTGTTGGAAGCCTAGGATTCTAACTCTGTGAGTAAAAGGATGACCAAGAAGGTCAGACTATGTGTTTGAGAACTACCCTCAGTGAGTGAATTCTGCATGGCACAATGAGGCTTGTTGCTCTGACACTGAATGATTCCATATTCAGTGCAATGGGAC
>NW_007826008.1:0-810 GCF_000696425.1 Galeopterus variegatus
AAAGAAAGAAAAGAAAAGAAAAGAAAAGAAATTTATAAATAATGAAATAACGCAAGCTCTAACCAGGGTTTAAAAACATAAGTTGAACCCAATCAAGTGATGAAGAAAATTAGCTGCAACCCAGGTGAGGTTAGATTTCCTTCTACCCAAATCACAAGATAGAAAAGGCTACTAAAGAACTGGGTTAGGGGTTTCAAGACTAAGCCCCAGATGAGAGTGTAGACTTCTGGGCCCCCAGTGATTGTAAGAATGATACCAGGCTGTCTAACCATTTATAATTTGGGTAGAATCTCACTGAAACTTTACAGTCTTCAGGTCCTCAGGCCCAGCCTAAAAAGTCTGACCTCCAAGTAAACATTTTGAAATTTCAAGCTTTTCAACCTAGTAATTTCAATCTGTCTGATTTTAAAATAGTTTTCTAAGAGTCGTTTTTTTCCCTACAAATTTAAAAGAGATTATTGCTTAATTCATAGCTTCTCTGGTTGCTGCTAAGAAGAATAATGTTGCTTCTTCTTTTTTTTTTTTTTTTAGTAAGAAGAATAATGTTGCTTCTAATTGTCCTCCCACAATAAGTAAGAGATTTCTTTTTGATTGCTTCAGAATATTAATTTGTTTTTCTTTACCTTATTATCTGCAGTTTTGCAAAAATGTGTCTATATATATTATATATTTATTTATTTATATTCTGTTGCGTACTTCCAATGACCCTTTGTTCTGAAGACCTTATGTATTTCTTAAATACTGAAAAATAGTCAATAGTTATTTTTTAAAATATTGCTTCTCCACTATTCCATACAAATCTCTTCATCT
>NW_007826009.1:0-810 GCF_000696425.1 Galeopterus variegatus
CCGAACCTGTGGCCTTCGTGTTATCAGCACCACACTCTCCCAAGTGAGCCACGAGTTGGCCAATTTTAAATGCATGAAAGGACTCACACTGGGGAGAAACCCTATGAATGTAAACAATGTGGTAAAGCTCTCAGTTCTTCCATTTCCTTTTGAAGGCATGAAAAAACTCATACTGGATAAAAATGCTAAATGTAGGAATGTGGAAAAGTCTTCAGTTGGCCCTTATACTGACAAAAACATGTACAAATGCACACTGGATTGAAACCCCATTTGTTTTAAAAATACAGGGAAGTTTAAAGTTTAAAATTAAAAATTTTATCAACTACTTTAAAAGTCATGTGAAAATTCACACTGCAGTGAAATCCTACAAATGTCAGAAATATGGAAAGCCTGACAGAAATTAATTCATGTATAATGATCTAAAAAATTTACAACATCAATGAAATTTTATAAAAGTAATACATATATTATGTTTATTACCTGTGTAAAAAAAGATAATTTTAGTATGTAGCTAGAAGAAGCAAAGAGAAATCCCCTAGAGGCCAGAAACAAAGATATCGCTAAGATCCACATGGATAAAGGTACAAAGTGACTCCACCAAGGAGCCAGAGGGAGGTCACAATTGCTAAAGGAAGGGGTCTTACTGCTCACATGGGGACAATGAGGTAGCAAAGGGCCTCTCAAGATGGGAAGCTGCCATGGAAATCCCTGCAACAAGCCAGTTCCCTGGGAAGGTTTCACTCTGATATAAGGAACCTAAAAAAATCTATCTTCAGAAGCTACTGTTCCAGGATCTGAATAAAAAAAAAA
>NW_007826010.1:0-810 GCF_000696425.1 Galeopterus variegatus
GGGATCCGAACCCTCGGGCGGGAGCGCCGCCGCGCTTCCCAAGCGGCACACTACCCAGTGCACCACCGGGCCGGCCCTTGAGCAATGTTTTTGCTGGGTGCCTGTAGTTAAAACTTGCTATTCAAATAATAGACTGGAAAAAGATAAGACGGACCAAAATTTAAAAAAAAAACAAACAGATTTTAAAGCATTTCATAGTGCTCCATTGATATGAAGGAAAACAATGATGATAATTACAAATATTTATATAGTAATGAGTATTTAATGATTTCCAGTTATCTACAGGATAAGTCAAAGAGATAATATTCTAACATATGTGAAAACAATGGTCTGATTCTAGTTTATTTTAATGGAATCAGGTTTAGGAAATTAAATAAAATATGTATATAATCTTCTGATGTTGAAAACAGTACTAGTAAAGCAATCCCATATCTAAAATATTAAGATATGTTGATATGTTGATATCCTCATGTTGATAACACAGAATTGATATCACATCAAGGAAAAATTAATATCTTAACAGGGCTAATTAGAATATAAATATGCTGGAGGTAAACACAGGCTTTTCTTCATTCTGCTACCTTTACTAGAATCTAATTAGAAAATAATCTAAGGCTGAGGTTGGAATTTCAGCAGACTTTTTAGAGATCTTCTTCATTTGCATTGTCAGGATGTTTATAATGCGAGTTAATATCTGTCTCTTTTTAGCTGAAACCCTAACTGCAAAACAACTTCGAATGATTCATTAATGAATACGAAGTTGTAGTGATCAGCTATCAAGGAACTTCCACATCTCTAGTTGACTTTTAT
>NW_007826011.1:0-810 GCF_000696425.1 Galeopterus variegatus
GCTTTTTAATAATTGTAAATTGGTTGATTGTGGGAGAGGCTGATGCTGGGTACCATCTATTCTGCCATCTTAATTGGAAGTCTGTGCTGATTACTTCTGACTTTATTGTAAATTTTGATATTGGATAGTATAAATTTAGCAATGATTTTCTTTTCTTTTTTTCAAAATTGCTTTAGAATTTATAGGTTTTTTGCATTTCCATAAAATTTTGAGTCAGGTTCAATTTCTCCAGAAAAGCCTGCCATAATCTGACAGGGATTGTATTGAATCTATAGATAAATTTCAGAGAGAACTGCCATCCTAGCAATATTGAATCTCCTAAGATGTGATCAAGGACTCTCTTATTTATTTAGATCTTCTTTAATTTCTCTTAGGACCGTTTTGCAGTTTTCAGTATATAACTCACATTCTTTTGTTAAATTTATTTAGAAATATATTATTCATTTTTTTGCTGTTCCAAATGAAATCATTTCTAATTTCAGTTTCAGGTTGTTCATTGGGAGTTTGTGGAAATACAATTGAGTTTTGTATGTTGAACTTGTATTCTATGACCTTGTAAAACTCATTCATTAGTCTAGGAGATTTTCAGTGTGTAAATTCCTTAGGGCTTTCTATGTAGTGGATCATTTCACTTGCAGATACAGTCACTTTTGCTATTTCATTTACAGTCTGAATTTCTTTATTTCTTGTCCTCCTCTTCCTCCAGCCTCTCCTCTCCCTCTTCCTCTTCCTCTCCTTTTCCTCACCCCTTTCCCCTCATTGCTCCCTTTAGAATCCTCCAAGGAATTTGAATAGAAGTGGTGAGGGGGC
>NW_007826012.1:0-810 GCF_000696425.1 Galeopterus variegatus
ACTGTCAGGTTCTGGAGCTCCTCTGAAGTTCCTATAATGTTCTGATTTCAAATGGCTTAATATATAATTAAAAGAAGTGTAACTTACTATTTGCTCCTTAAAAACCTATCCCATCTTTAATGCTGTACATTGCTACTTACTGGCATTTTCAAATCTGGTACCAGGAAAGGTCACCTCTACAAACTTTGCCTATTCATTTTCTCAAAACTCTAGCATGATTGGACTATTTCTAACTTCTGTCTTTTCTCTGTGTATGATCTTTCTCATCCCCAGGCACATAGAATTTTACTTTATTGTGTAAGGACTGCTTCAGTTTAACAACTATTTAGTGGGTGTATTTGAAAGATGAGCCGGCCAACTGCTCACCCGCCCACATACCAAACTTCTCTTCAGTTTGTATTGTCTAGTTCAGAGTTCAAGTATTTAGAACAGGATGAGGTGGGAGATAGATAATGGATACTGCAAGATCATGATTCTTCCTTCCTCCTGTTTCTGAAATTTCTTTTTACTGTAAACTACAGAGCCACCATAGGCTCATGGCAGCCAGAGTGGCAATGGTATGTCACTAAATTCATAACTGACATCATTCTTGAGTGTTCTATGACACAACTGCTTAGGTCATCCAGGTCTTTCTCTGCCTTCCTCTGGAGGGATTCCAGCCTTCACTGTGGCAAGTGATACCTGTGGCTGCTGAGAATCAAGAGCGAGAATCTTGGAAAGTTAGGGCTTTAAGGGACCTTAGGGACCACCTCAGTCTGCTTCACCTCCCCTTCTGCAGAGTGAGAGATGGAATCTTGTGAAACACTAGCT
>NW_007826013.1:0-810 GCF_000696425.1 Galeopterus variegatus
GAACCCGTGGCGGGAGCACTGCTGCGCTCCCAGTGCTGCACTCTCCCGAGTGCGCCACGGGGCCGGCCCAGAAATACCCTTCTTTGTCTCCAAAGTGGGAAACACATCAAGAAATACAGCTCCCATTTGCACATTTCAGAATTCCCCTGGTGAAATATTCCATAGTCCTTGGACTTGGAGGAATTGATGTTATGGAAAGATTTCCAAATTATGAAGAAGTTCCTCCTGATATCATTCAGTCTCTCTGCCCTGATTTCCCAGTGTGGGAGATTGAATAACAGCCCCCAAACATGTCCACAATGAATCCTTGCAACCTGTGAATGTTACCTTAGATGGCAAAAGGGACTTCGTAGATGTGATTAAATTAACAGTCTTAAAATGGGCAGATTATCCTGGATTATCTGGGTGGGCCAATGACATCAAAAGGATCCTTATAACGGGAATGTGCCAGCCAGCAAGGAGAAGGCAGTGTGGTGACCGAGCAGAGATTGGAGTGATACTCTTTGAAGATGGAGGAACAAGGGACCACGAGCTGAGGAACACAAGCAGCCATAGAGTCTGAAAAAGGCAAGGAAGCAGATTCTCCCCACAGAGCCTCCTGAAGAGCCAGTCCTGCCAACACCTTGACTTTAGCCTGGTGAAACAGCTTTCAGACTTCTGCTCTCCAGAACTGTATGAGAACAAATGCACATTGGTTTAAGCTGGGAAGTTTATAATAATTTGTTACAGCAGCCATAGGAAACGAATATACCCAGCACGTGTGTATTCACTCATGCATCATTTATTTAGTAATCAATCTGTACATATTTA
>NW_007826014.1:0-810 GCF_000696425.1 Galeopterus variegatus
TTGTTATTTTTTGTGTGTGAGGATCAAATTAGTTACCACAGCCAAAATATCTAGAATGAATGGTAACTGGCATATTGTATCTGTGACTTAAATGTTGCCATTGCTATTAGTATTTCCTGACAGCCCCAGCTGAAGCAGGTCTGACCTCCCCCACCTCTGCCCCACTGTCATTCTATCCTGCTGCACCTTGTTGGTTTCCTTCATAACTATTTGCTGATTTGCTGATTTATTTATTGTATGAGTGTCTCCTCCTAAGCAGGTTGTTCTCTGTCTCCCTATCCTACTCCTACCAGACCCATTCAACTACCCTTCTCTTTTCAGCATCACCCAGTTCCCAGGCCCCTGGGTTTCTGTTGCTTTCAGCCAATAGGAGGCACCAGCAGGAATACAGAGGGCAGGTGGAAAAAGAGCATGGGGTATTTCTTTCCCATTCCCTCTCTGCTCTAGTGCCACATCTCTGGCAGTGGCTGATCCCTTTCATGGTAATAGCTCCTGAGGCAGCTCTTTCTCCACAGTTCCAGCTCTTGTTGGCTCCAGCACTGATATTTCTTCAACCCAAGGGTAGTAAGAGCTACCCGCTATTGCTAGACCCTCAGTGCCCACCATCCCTCGTGGGTTAACTCTGTCCACACCTCTGCAAGGAAGCCCCACCTTAAAGTCTCTTCATTTGAACCATCTGGGGGCCGAGGAGTAAATTCCTTTTCTTCCTTGAACCCTGACAGACACCCATCATCATATGGGTTGAATGAGTCCCCCAAAGTTTCCTGTATTAGAAACTTAATCCCCACTGTGACAGTGTTTAGGGGGTGG
>NW_007826015.1:0-810 GCF_000696425.1 Galeopterus variegatus
GCCATTGGGAGCTCTTTCAGGTTGGCTCCTATACTCTTTCAACATCCTTACCCATCTTTTTTTAAAAAAAAATTTTTTTGCACTTCCTTACTTTCTGGCACCATAAGATCCTGTAGGCTCATGTGGTTTTTTCTCTGCTCTGACCATGGAATCAATCAGTTCTCCAATGAACCCTGGTTCCTTTGATTGGAAAATGGTATTTAGAAATGAAGACCCAGGTGCTTGTATGCTCATTGCTACTGGGACGTCACTGCTTCTAGTCTCAGTGGAGGGGGCGAAATATATGTATGTCTAGTAACTCAGTCAAACACACACATCTCAACCTATCTATCTTCAATCTGTATTTAAAAAACAAACACAAGTTTACGTCTTACTCTAATTCAGACCACAAGGTACATTCTAGTCTTCCCCCTTAATTGTACCTTCTTTCTCCAGCAATGAGAAACCTTGCTCCTATTATCTAAAATTTATTTACTGATTTTTCAACCCTAGTACCCAAATAAGGTAGTTCTGAATTGCTAACCCATGTCCTGTGAGAAACAAGTTTATCAGTTGGAGTGCAGTGTTTGTGTACAGCTCTTTTCGTTGTTAGCATTAAGGTATCCAACTGGAACACTTTCTGCCAGAGTTACTTAGGTCAGTTCCTTTTTTCTCCATCCTCTTCCACGTAGTTATGTGATTCATTGGTAATGCAGCTAGATTCATTTGTCACAGTCAGCATTCCACCTTCAACCCCACATCCTGTTTGTTTTTTTTTTTTCCTTTTTGTCTTTTTTTTTTTTTCGTGTCCGGCAACGGATCGCAACCCTC
>NW_007826016.1:0-810 GCF_000696425.1 Galeopterus variegatus
TTTTTTTTTTTTTTTTTTTTTTTTTTTTTTTTTTTTTTTGTCTTTTTTCGTGACCGGCAAGGCGATCGCAACCCTTGGTGCGGCGTCGCCCGCACCGCGCTCAACCAGTGAGCGCACCAGCCATCCCCATATAGGATCCCCCGGCGGGAGCACCGCTGCGCTCCCAGCGCCGCACTCTCCCGAGTGCGCCAGGGGGCCGGCCCTATATGTACTTTTTAGAACAAACCTAGTAGTACTCCAGAAGCTCCAATTAACTTTAACCAGAAACAATAAGTGAAAAAGATACATGGTTTCAAACTCTAACTACGTTTTTAATTAATCGGTACTGTGTTGCTTTAAGTGTGTGCTGTAAAACACTAGTTCCAAAAAAAGAACCTGTGGTTCAGTTTGGGAACTACAGAGTTCAACAAAGTCAAAGACATTTCTTTACCACAGGATTTCTTCAAGTCTTTAATATGCTAACATGTGTCATTTAAACTTCGAGAGAGAGAGAGATGGTATATGACATTTCCAGATGGATTTCTTTTTATTCTGAGAGCATCTTGAAGTCTTTAGAATGAAAATACTTTGAAAAATGTTGGCTTAAATTACTGTAATGCATTTAAACAATTCATATCTACCACTTTCCACTTAAAAAAAAAGAAAAATCAGGACATTATAAATATAATGTTAATTTTTATCTTCAAACATCTATATTCCTTTGATATCTTTCTTAACACTGAAATGTGGGGATTTATTCTTCCTTTGCAACTTCTAAAGACCTTGACAAAATAATTATCAGCCTGCACAATATTAAAAAGTAACAGTTAA
>NW_007826017.1:0-810 GCF_000696425.1 Galeopterus variegatus
CTTCTGACCCTGAAAGGAGCTAGCCAAGCTAGCCAACACAATGAGGCCAGCTAAGCAGAAACATGGGAATAACCTGAGGCCTTCATGAGCTGAGAAATTAACCAACTCTCAGAACTGACTTTGTTTAATGACATTAATAGTTCCATTATCATTTAAGCTATTTTAAATTGGATTTTCTGTTTCTTGCAGCCCAAAGCATCCTTTCTAAATGATACTATATATCTCTTTGGAGAAGCAAGACAGGGTTCTGTCTCTCCAACACCCTTGAAACAAAGGAACAGTTGCTCCAAAACAGGAAAAATACTAAGATTTATTTCTCAATAAGTGTTCTGGGAAAACAGCAGTGAAAAAGTATTTTTAATACCTACTCCTGATGTATGAACAGTCCTTTGAAATCCTCCTGCACAGCATAAACTGTTATGATGAGCCATTATGAATGGTATGTGCAGAGATATACGACGTACTCCGAGTCATCATAATATATAAACATTAGGAAACTACCATGAAATTAGTCTTTATTACTCATCTACTCTTATTTCCTTCTACAATTACAAGATTGGGATTATTTTTTCTTAGTCCTCCTCCCCATCTGATGAAAACACAGAATCACACAATTGGAAGGGAACTCAGAAAACTGAGGCTCGAAGAGGTAGAATAATTTGCACAAGAATCCACAGATAGTTGGGGAAGATTTTCTTCAAAATTAAAAATGCTTTATGCATGATTTTAAGACAAAGTCATTTGCTGAAAACTCAATGTAATGCAAAGTCAAATTGCAAAGACTTGAAATCAAAGCTGGATTTTTTTCCC
>NW_007826018.1:0-810 GCF_000696425.1 Galeopterus variegatus
TGGACCTTTTTCTATGCAGTTGCTATGTGTATGTACCCACGGAAGAGAGATAATATTTTTTTGTGCACTTTCATATGGTACACATTTGTTTACTTATTTAAACAGTATTTACTGAGTACTTAAAATATAAATCTACCAGGCGTTGTTCTAGAACAGGGCTTGGCAAATGCTCTGTAAAAGGCCAGATGGTAAATATTTTAGACTTTATTGGCTACATACGGTCTCTAGGACATATACATCTTTGCTTTTTATTCAACTCTTTTTTTTTTGTCTTTTTTTGGTGACTAGCAAGGGGATCACAACCCTTGGTGTGGTGTCGCCTGCACCGCACTCAGCCAGTGAGTACACCGGCCATTCCTATATAGGATCCGAACCCACGGCTGGAGCGTCGCTGTGCTCCCAGCATTGCACTCTCGCCATGAGGTCAGCCCCAACTCTTTAAATAGACAAAAACCATTGAACTCAGAGACGGGAGCCAGATTTGGCCTGTGGGCCTTATTTTGTTGGTCCCTGTTCTAGGAGATGAAATGTAGCATTGACTAAAATAGTCAAAAATCTCATTTACTCAACACTATACCCTTGAAATATCTTCCTCTTACTTCATGTAGTTCTAGCTCATTTTTTAAAATTTCCGTACAGCATTTCTTGGCATAGATTGTAATTAGTTCTCAGATCCAGCTTTCCTGCTCACCGTAATACCATCTCCTTGAGGACAAGGACTGTAACACACTCATGCTGGCATTTCAAGCGCTCAGCAAAGGGTTTGTCACAGAGTGGTGGCCCAAAGAATATTGGTTGAATTAATAAATG
>NW_007826019.1:0-810 GCF_000696425.1 Galeopterus variegatus
ACCTCAGTAAAGCTGGTAAAAATACTGAACTCATTTAAATTTAATTGTTAAATCCACTAAACTTTCCTAAAAGATGAGCTATTTTTTATTTCCTTAAATATTGAAACTAGTAATGGAAGAGGACTGTAGCATGACCCTGCTCTCAGCAGTTCAAAAGGCTAAAGAACTGATTGGTACCTACACAATGGGGGGCCTGACATAGCCCCAAACTCACTTATCTTCCCAATAGCCGTAACTATAAAAGTTGATGTTGGGCACTGAAAGGTAGTTAGAACAGCAGCTCTTGATTAATTTGGTGGACTTGGTGAATCTGTAGACTCTAACATTATTGGATAATCTGGACATTTTTGTGACACACTCTAAGAGGCATGTACATTCAGTTATCTATTATTAGTTATATCAGATATTTTAATGTGCTTACTTTCAACAGTAATAGTTTTTGATAAGAGAAAGCATTCAGTAATTATACTAATATAAGCACAATATTTTATTAATGAAAGCACCTCAATAAATTTTAAATTGCATTCAGTACTATCTTTAAAAATCTTTTGGGAAAAAATTTTCAAAATAAGACTAATCAATCTTTCTCTGAACATTCAACCATAAAAAATTGAAAATTTTTCAAAATAAGACTAATCATCTTTCTCTGAACATTCAACCATAAAAAATTCTATTTGATGATCTAGAATGGCATTCAAGTATCGGGTATTTTAGTAGTTGTTACAAGTGTCCAGCTGGTGAAACAGCAACCAGTGAGACAGATGTCCTGAATTTCTTGTGAGGGAATAATGATCTTAATATGTAACTCAC
>NW_007826020.1:0-810 GCF_000696425.1 Galeopterus variegatus
TACCATTTTTCCTTTGGAGGCATGAAAAGTAAGTTCAAGTTTGCATGGAGTAGCACAGAGTGGAGGATTCCAAAATTGCAATTCTGGCTTACAAAGAACCTACAACCTATTGAATTATATCCCACTACCAGCATGCTGCAAATTTATAGGAATCTAGATTGCATTCGTTTTCCATTGCTCCTTGTAGCAAATTATCACAAATCTAGTGGCTTGAAATGACCAAGTTGATAATTCTTTTTTTTGTTCAGTGAAAATAGTGTTTAATGGTAGAGCTATACACAAATGTAAGGCAATGTTATTCTATCCAGCTTAAATTTAGTGTTTTCTGAATTTCATAATCAAAGACAACATATAATGTTTGGCCCAACTTTGCACAAAGTTATAGAAACTGCTTGTGAAAATTCCAGTTTGGTTGGGTGTTTCTGTATTTCAATACAACACAAGAAGAGAAACATGCTGGGTGAAAATACAACACTCCAAAGATCCTTTGACAACACAGTGCGAATATCCACCAGCAGGTAGGTAGGAAAGCATTCTCCTATATATCCATTGCTGACCACTTGCAAGAGAATCCACACAGAATGCCTTTTTTTTTCATTTTTATTTGAAAAGTCATAATAAACATGTCTAGCACTTGTTCTATGGAAAATCATTTACTAGAAATAGGTCATACCACAAAGTGTTAATTTAACTACAAATTCTGAAATACAGTAGACAAGTTCAAAGAAATTGATATTTAACTTTTCCTGTAAATACATCTTTTCAATGACATCTCATAGAGTGATACACAAACTGTTTACAACTGGTCCT
>NW_007826021.1:0-810 GCF_000696425.1 Galeopterus variegatus
GTCTTGCAAAAGTCTTGCTCATGCTTCAAGCCCACCCAGAGGCCACCACCTCCAGGGAGCCATTCTCCCCAGCAGAGCTCTTCCTTTGCTCCCTCTCTGTGCTCTCTTAATATCCTAATGATAACATTATATTATATGCAAATTTTTTGCCTCCAGGTCTTTCTTATCCATTAGACCAATGGTTTCCAAACTGGGGTTGAAACTTACCAGGGGGTATGCAACCTCTTCATGGGGTGGATACTGGGGGTGAGGGGAGAGAATGCTATAACCTCTATTGACATTGTTTATCTCCTTTTCAATATGTTTTATTTATATAAGTATGTATTATCTATATAAGTATTAAATAAATATAAGTATGTTTTATCTTACATATGTATGTATGTATACATAAATATGCACATATATAATAGATCACACATGTATATAGTTGGATCACTATTATATATGATAGGTTATACATGATTAATAAATAAATAAACTTACACATGCTGAGAGGAGTATCTGCTCAATATTTGTTTGTTTTTGGCCGCTGGCCAGTAGGGGATCTGAACCCTTGACCTTGGTATTATAACACCGTGCTCCAACCAACTGAGTTAACTGGCCAGCCCCTCAATATTATTTTAAACTGATGGGACAAATGATAAAAAATTGCTGGAGACCATTGCACTAGACAATGAGATTTCTGAAGGTGGGTCCTGTTCCAGCCTCAGTTTATATCCTCTACTGGTATTACTGTGGCTGAGACAAAATATCTGCCTAATATATGCTTGAAAGGTTGAATGGAAGGGTCTGGAAAAAGTAGACACTTGA
>NW_007826022.1:0-810 GCF_000696425.1 Galeopterus variegatus
GATGTTTTTAAAGTTTTATTATTTTATTTATTTATTTATTATTTGGCAGCTGGCCAGTATGGGGATCTGAACAAGTTTTATTTTTAATTGACAAATAATAATTGTATATATTTACGGGGTATGATGTGATATTTTGATACATGTATATATTGTGGAATTATCTGAATCAGGCTAATTAGCATATTCACCACCTCACATACTTATCATTTCTTTTTGATGAGAACATTTAAAATCCACTCTTCTGGCTTTTAAAAATGTACATTACAGGGCCGGCCCGGTGGTGCACTGCTACAGTGCGCCGCTTGGGAAGCGCGGCGGCGCTCCTGCCGAGGGTTCGGATCCCACATACAGACCGGCCGCTCACCGCCTGAGCGAGGTGCGGGAGCAACACCGAGGGTTGTGATCCCGTTGCCGGTCCCGGTCCAGTACGGGCGCGACACTGAGGGTTGTGATCCGTTGCCGGTCACGAAAAAAGACAAAAAGACAAAATAAAAAAATAAAAATGTACATTACATTATTATTATCTATAGGCATCATACTGTACAATAGGTCACCAGGACTTATTCCTTCTGTCTAACTAAAACTTTGTATCCTTTGGCCAATATCCCTCATAATTACCACTTCAACATTATACTGTGTAATTGTTTTCCATGGCCCTTTTCCAATTATTCCCTTACCTTCCCTCCCCCACCCCCTTTCCTATCTCTGGTAACCACAGTTCTGTTCTCTCCTTTTGAAAGTTCAACATAGGGCTGGCCCGGTGGCGCACTGGAGAGTGTGCCGCTTGGGAGTGCGGCGGCGCTCCCACCG
>NW_007826023.1:0-810 GCF_000696425.1 Galeopterus variegatus
CTCAACATCTAGAGTGCAGAAGAAAACATGAGGGAAAAGACTATTGGAGCTGGAAGCCTAACGGTTGTCGTATGATATGAGCCACCATGTGGGGTCTCAGCCTGATGAGTATACTCAGCATGACTGTGCTTTGGTTCGGATGTGTTCTCCAAAGTTCATGTGTTGGAAACTTAATCCCTAAGGCAACAGTGTTGGGAGGTGGGACCTTTGAGGAGTGATTAGGTCAAAAGGGTTCTGCTTTCATAAATGGATTAATGCTGTTATTTTAGGAGTAGGTTAGTTATTGAGAGATCGGGTTCCTGATAAAAGCATGAGTTAGCTCCTTTCTCTCCCGCTTTCTCATGCTCTTTTGCCCTTCCACCTCTGACATGAGCTGATGCATAACCTCACCAGATACCAACACCTTGATACTGGACTTCCCAGCCTCCAGAACCACGAGAAATAAATCTCTATGCATTTTATATTACCCAGTCTCAGGTATTCTGATATAGTAGCACAAAATGGACTAAGAAACATAGTGAAGAGGTGAAAGCAGAACACTGTCTTATCCCAGCAAGAGTAGTATTACTGACTGCTCAAAAGTGGAGGTCAGGGTCTGGGCCACGTAGAGAAATGTGAGGGCAGAATGAAAGCATGACACACACAACTGTGTTAACTTAAGATGATGCACTGGAAAACATATTGATATTTTATTCGTTAATGACCAGGAAAATTCACTGCACTTGACACTTTACTTATATTACATAATTACATGTTGCAGTTTGTTGAAAGCTTTTGTAAAATACTGCATTTTCCAGACATAAACATGTA
>NW_007826024.1:0-810 GCF_000696425.1 Galeopterus variegatus
GTCAGTTTAGTGGGTCCTGGCCAGCAGTTTAAAAAAGTGACACATGCTGGTCTGAAGGCACGACGGTCAGTTCATGGTCTGTTACAGATGGGGCTCCTTGCTCTGCTCTTTCTCCTTCTCACGACTGCACTTGACTCATCTTTAAAAAATAAATAAAAATCAGGCTGGCCCATGGCTCACTCGGGAGAGTGTGGTGCTGATAACACCAAGGCCACGGGTTCGGATCCCATATAGGGATGGCCGGTTAGCTCACTGGGTGAGCGTGATGCTGACAACACCAAGTCAAGGGTTAAGATCCCCTTACCGGTCATCTAAAAAATAAATAAATAAAAATAAATAAATCTTTTTTTTTTTAAAGATGACTGGTAAGTGGATCTTAACTCTAGACTTGGTGTTGTCAGCATCACGCTCTCCCAAGTGAGCCATGGGCTGGCCCTAAAATAAATAAATCAGTCAATAACTTAAAAACATAAAAAAGCAATGTAGAATAGAAATTCAGGTAAGCATTGATTCTTATAAATTTTGCTTCCATTGTATAAGGGTACTTCAAAAAGTGTGTGGGAAAATGGAGTTAAACAATAATAGGAATCCTTCCACGGACTTTTTGAAGACCCCTTGTACAAGCAAGTGTATTGTAAAATCAGTTGTAAGATAAAATATATTTCTTATAGTGGGTCAGGTTCACAGAAGTTTCAAAGCCAGGCCACAAGCAGCAAGGTGCTGTTTGAGGCTTTCTAAGGAACGGGGGAAATATGATCAGACTGGTGATGTGCAGAGATCCGTCTGCTGCCAGTTGGATGGCCGTGGTGG
>NW_007826025.1:0-810 GCF_000696425.1 Galeopterus variegatus
TGTCACACTTAATTTGTATCTTCAAGGTAAATGATGTTTTAACAGTGAGTGAAAAAAAATTACTACCTTTAGAAGAAAAATCATGGAATGGAGAAAGCATTCAAAAACAGATGTGTGGGAATATTCCCATCATTATGTGAGTTTGTTTTGAAAAATACTAAATATATCTTCCATAAAACCTCTCATATCTGGGCACTTAATGTTCAGAAATGGAATTTCTAAGCTGTTTCAATATCCTTTAAATGAGAAGTTTCAATGGATTTTGTTCACTTTGATTAAACCGGGAATATACGAGGTGGTATATATTTGACCGGTTTAAAAATGCAATTGATAGACAGCAAGGGAGATGGATTTCACTAGCCTATTTTTTTTTATTAAAACTACATCAATTGGTCATTGAAGTTGGAAAATGAATTCCATGATTTAGTGAGAACAGTCAACAAAACCCCTTCCAACTATGGGCCTATATACTTGTACCTTTGTAATAGTTTCCAGTTCTGACAGTCATTAGGACCAAATACTGGAACACACTGGATATGAACCAGGGGTTCTCAAAGCTTTATGACAAAATATTAAAGCAAGATTTTTTTAAAAATTATAAAGCATATGCTATATTATTTCTCTGAAAATGTTATTACTAACAATATGCTGTTTAATACCTAAACTGAGAAAAAGACTATGTATCATTAATATAATAATAATAGTGAAAAAATTTGTCTCTCTATTTCATTCATTATTAATTACTTTTTTCATTTAACGATAATATCTAATAAACATTAGTATATTAGTGTATTTATCTATTCTTTACAT
>NW_007826026.1:0-810 GCF_000696425.1 Galeopterus variegatus
TCAATTCAAGTATTTAACTTCTATTACAGAACCCACGGAAGTTTGGCAATTGGAAACAATAGGTATGTCTGAAATGAAGTTGAAGGTGGGCCTAAAAACAAGAGGAATTGATGAAAAAAGGGTTGAAGAATTACTCAGAGCCTTCTAAATCCCTTTACTCATTCCATATAGCTCAGCAATTGCCCCTTTCCCTCTCAGGCATGTCGCCAGACATTGTTCTCTGTAGAGAGTGAAAATGAGAGACTGGACGAGGGGAAGCTGTCAACAACTGAGGCAGGCTTCTTAAGCAAAAATGTACACACTGACAGAAACAATGTTCTCCTCATATGGCTCCAAGAACACTGTCAGCAGGCTTATACTCTCCAGTGTGGAAGGCTGGAGGAATCTGATCTGCTCCAAAGAAAAAACTAAACTAAAAGATACTGACACAAGGGGTTCCACAAAAAAATGATCCAACTGGATTACTTTATGGTAAAAGCCCTACTCATGGCACGGACTTTCTAATCAGTTTTTTCTGTCCAACTCTTTTTTTGGGGGTGGGGAGGGAGCAGGTGGCCAGTGTGGGGATCTGAACCCTTGACCTTGGTGTTTTAACACAGGGCTCTAAACAACTGAGCTGAGGGGCCGGATCAACTGTCCAACTTTTAAACATAAGCCAATAGAAAAGAATTACCATACATTTGAGGAAAGCCTTTAAAATAGAGCATAGCCATATAACATCAAGGTACTGGCCAGCTGCCAAAAAGGAAAGTCTTTAAAATAAAAAAGGCCAAATCGAATGGGGGTGGGGGAGATAAACAGGGAAAACAG
>NW_007826027.1:0-810 GCF_000696425.1 Galeopterus variegatus
AATACATAATGTTTCTTTACAAATTACCCAGTTTCAGGTATTTTGTTATAAGTCACAGAGATGGACTAATACTGCAACTTTTCAAGGAGAGATTGGCAATTCAATGACATGGACTGCTGGTTTTGACAGAGTATCAGGACTTTGAAGAAACAGAGCTGAACGATTGTAGGCAAAGTTGTTTTGGAAAAATCTATGACTGGACATTTCAAAATGTGCCATAGTTGAAAATAATGGCTTTCCAATCTAATACCCTTCAGAAGGCCATTATACAGCAGGGAGTTCTCAGTAACTAATGTGGTCCAACACATAGACTTCACTCAGTCACTTTATCACTGTCATCCATGCATGGGTTCAATAATATAAATTTCAGCTGACACATGATCACTGGCACTTCTGAGCATCCAACATGCCAAAGAATAACCAAAACTGGACCCCTATATGGTAACACACATCAGGGATCAGATTAACAAATAGTGTCCAGTGGATCACAGTGAACAGGAAGGACTGGACAGTTCCTCCCCTGGTGTTATATTCCTGAGCATGAACCTTCCTCCCAGGCTGGTTGTGTAGAGAGAATCTTTGGTTTCAGCAGCTGCACTTTCCTTTATGGTCTCTTCAGAGGTATGAGGTGTATTTCCAGGAACATTTTCCAGGGCTCAAGCATCCTGCAAGGGACAAGGGAATTTATTCCCCCTCCATCGCTTGATTTCTTGAAAATTCAAAATCCTTAAAGCTTGATTAATTCTACCATGGCATTTCTAAATCAGGCCTGCCAAATAATTCATCCACAGCATGGTCCTTGAATCTCTT
>NW_007826028.1:0-810 GCF_000696425.1 Galeopterus variegatus
GTGATGGCAGAGTATCACATTGTGAAAATGGCAGAGCAGAAAGAGAGACAGACTCTTTGTGCTCCTGTTTTAAAGCCCTCAGAACCACGCCCCTGACCACCCTTTTTAATCCATTCACTACTGCATGGTCCTACAATCCAATCACCTCTTCAAGGCTCCACCTTTCACTTACCACAATAGGATTTTCCACCCTCTTAACAGTCACAGTGGGGGCCAAGTATCTAACACATAAAACTTGGAGAACACAATTAAGACCTCAGTGAGTTTGGGGGAACATTCAATCTAGTATAATCACCTTATGTTATTTTGCTGCAGCAGCCTGACCGGACTAAGACAGCACCAGTATCACTGGTGTTACCTCCAGCCTCACAACAAAGGTGCCATGCCTGTGACAGCATGGTACTTCAAACCCCACTTCAGCACTGTGGCCAGTGCCAAGCCATTCTGTACATTTTGCTATGCATTGCCTGGAAAGATTTGCATTTGTCAGGCAAGTCACTGAAACCAAAATAGGAACAACTGTAGGTTTCTGGAAGAGAGTTTTGCAATGAGCCAACGAAATGCCCTTGTACAATTAGGGCCTCCTTCTCAGATGGCTATCGGTGCCAGAGATGCCCTAGCCTGTGTTACATGTAGGGTCACCAATTCAGTGTCTACATGGTATAACTTCACGGACCCAGATTCTGCTGATCTGGATGACCTATCTTAAGCTTCCACCTATGCACGTTCAATTCCTGTTGAAATGCAAGTACTTAGTCCACAAAGAAAGAATATGGACCTCAGCAGGTTGAGGATGAGAGCTGCAGTCAT
>NW_007826029.1:0-810 GCF_000696425.1 Galeopterus variegatus
TAACCCTTGGCTTGGTGTCGCCTGCACTGCGCTCAGCCAGTGAGCGCACCGGCCATCCCTATACAGGATCCGAACCTGCAGCTTCGCTGCTTCCAGCGCTGCACTCTCCCGAGTGAGTGACGGGTTCAGCCCAGATTGACTTGTATAATACAATTACTAGCTCACATTTCCTTTCAAGTTTCCTTCACTTTTTTTTTCAAATGGAAAATTATGTTTGGAGTATTGCAAAAATTAAGAAAATTTGGAAAGAAAGAGTTACCAATTCCTGCTTACTGTAGGTGCCCATGGCCTCCTAAATTCAAAGACCCTCACTCAATTTCAGAAGCATGTTCTACTGAAATTGCAGTGCAATTAACTCTTCAGTGTCTCTCCAACTAGACATCATAAGCTACTTAAAGACTACATTTTGCTTATGTCAGCATTACCAGCAACTTTCACAGAGCCTTGGACATACATAGTAGGTGCACAACAACGGTTTAATAAATGAATGAATAATTACTAGGAGCCCCCATACCACTCTTACAACCCTAACTCTTGTATTTCATACACCTGTTGTGAGATCCCAGTTACCTAAGTGCTCCTGAAATTGCTGGTTTCTCTCTAATCCCTGATGAGATTATTCAGTTCCTGACTGGTGGATGAGTTCCTACTTGGATTAGGATTTTCTCCTAAATGCATTTAGCTTGCTGGGACACTGCTAACTTCCCAGGCCTTGCCAGCCTGCTATCCAGAGAATCCACAAATAAACCCCATCATCAGCCCTCAATGGCAGTCCCATTTCAAACTGAGCATGTCTTAGGGGAATCACTG
>NW_007826030.1:0-810 GCF_000696425.1 Galeopterus variegatus
TTTGTAGTATAGTTTAAAGTCAGGTAGTGTTATGCCTCCAGCTGTATTTTTTTTGTTCAGCTTTGCTTTGGCTATGCATGTCCTTTTGTTATTCCATATAAATGTCTGGATATTTCTTTCCATTTCTGAGAAAAATGTCATTGGAATTTTGATGGGGATTGCATTGAATTTGTATATCACTTTGGGTAGTATGGGCATTTTCACTATATTGATTCTTCTAATCCAAGAGCATGGGATATCTTTCCATCTTCTTGTATCCTCTCTAATTGCTCTCAGCAGTGGTTTGTAGTTCTCATTATAGAGATTTTTCACATCCTTGGTTAACTCAATTCCTAAGTATTTTATTTTTTTGGTGGTACTTGTCTTCTCTAAGCCTCAGTTTCAACTGTTGAAATGCAGATAATAGTATCTTCTTCATAGGATTGTTGTGAAATTAAAAATATATATTTAGTCTCTGGCCCTTAGTGATCAATAATACTTTCCTCTACTATTCCTTTCTTTTGGTTAGCTTATCAACCCAAGAGAGTGGTTTCAAAAAAAATCAAATTTCTTTAAAGCGGAACTAAACTTTGCCAGCTGAACTCAATATCTAAGATCCCACCTCGTACTGGAATGGCGATAATGGGAAGAAAAATTGAGGCAAGGAAGATTGCGCTAGGAGCAGAAGGGAAGAGGACGTCTGTCACCAGAAGCTACAGGGAATGTCAGAGCTATGGGAGGTGCAGAGCTGAGAGTGAAGTGGAGGGATGAGACTAATAAGCTCAAACAATAAAACTGAAGGTGCTAAGAATAGAAATGCCACTATGATGA
>NW_007826031.1:0-810 GCF_000696425.1 Galeopterus variegatus
TATTTTTTTTTTCTTTTTAGAAAATTTATGACACCCCTCTAAAACAAAAAAAAAAACTATTCATGGTCATATAAAAGTAAAATGACATTAAATTTGAATTTTTGATTACCTTTTAATGAATTAGAAATACAAAGTTTTCAACAACAAGCAACAAATACATACATAACAAATAAAATACATGAGTGAATTAAAATTGCAAATAAACAAATAAATGAAATCCAAAACTCAGTCAATACTAGGGAGAGAAGAGAAAACGAACTATGTTAATCTTTCAAGAGCTGTTGCTCCAACTAGGCTCCTGCTCTTTACAAATTCTCCCCTGGGTCCCTGAAACCATGAGGTAATTGCTCCCCCTTCTTTCTTTTAATACTAGAATACCGAAAGTTATTTAGCTGCATGCGTAGCCACAAAGCTAGAGAGTATATTATCCAGGTTTTGTCCTGCAGTCTTTGGTGACACCTCCGCAAGCCCATTCCTACAGGTTGGAACATAATCATTGTACTGGTTACAGTAAGCTGGTGACCATGTAGACAAGGACATGAACGAAAAGAAATCACATATTATTATGACTGTGACAAAAGAGATAAGTAAACATTAATCTTACTTGAGCCATAGTACTCAAAAGGTCTCATTGTGGGCCGGCCCGGTGGCGCACTGCTACAGTGCGCCGCTTGGGAGCGTGGCAACGCTCCCACCGAGGGTTCGGATCCCACGTACAGACCGGTTCACGCTCACTGGCTGAGCGAGGGGCAGGTGCAACACCAAGGGTTGCGATCCCGTTGCCGGTCCCGGTCTGGTACGGGCGCGACA
>NW_007826032.1:0-810 GCF_000696425.1 Galeopterus variegatus
CCAGAGCTAGCTCAGACAACAGCATTAAAGAGCATATTTGTGCATCTGAACCCACTGGGATGAGGTATGGCAAGAGATTGGCCCATACTAAGTTAGTGAGTGAAAAAAAAATGGGTGATTTGAAAGACCTGAAGTGAAACTAACAGCACCATTGAATGGGTATGGTGGGTAAGGGCGGGGGGATCTCAAATAAGAGTCTGAGGATTTCAGTCTGAGTATCTGAGACAATTATACCATCAACAGAAAAGGGAGAAACAAAGAAGAGATAATTTGCTAGGTGAGGTAAGAATGTGAACTGGTTTTTTAGATATGTTAGTTTCAAGGTACAATAGGACACAGGCAGAAATACTTAGGCAGATGTTAGTAAGAGAGAAGTCAGTTCAGCAGTTTAAAGTTTTAAGAGTCATAACCACAAAGAGGAAACCTCAAGGCCTGAGTATGGATAAGGCCTCTGTATAAGGAAGTTTGACAGGATTGGGAGCTGGGGGGGTAGGGAAGTTGGTGGAGGGGTATGGGGAGAGGTTGGGGGGGAATATGGGGCATAATGGCAATTTGAGGTGGTGGGCATGTGGATAGCATTGATTTGCTTACCACATCTTGGGCAAAGGTGCTGATGGAATATGCAAAATCAATAAAAATAAAATAAAATTAATTTTAAAAGTGAAAACTAAAATATAATTTTTTCAGTAGAAAAAAAAAGTGTCAACTCTTGGGAAAGCAAGCTTGGAGAATTCCCATCTCTCTGCCACCATATCTTCATTTGTTAAATTTACATTGACCACTTACTAGAACAAATATCTAAACTATGAC
>NW_007826033.1:0-810 GCF_000696425.1 Galeopterus variegatus
AATTACAGTTTTAGTGTAACTAAACATACTAACATTGCAGTTTATATTTTGTGATTCTTATGTTGTTTCAAGAAAGTTTCTCTTACTTGGATATAATGATATTACTCTCATATTTTATTTTATATACATAGGCATAGATTTTTGAGACTACATACATAAGAGTGCAATTACATGATTACAGGTTGTGGCAGGTTTTATTATCAAAAGATTATGATGACAGTCCTTCAGAATTGGACATAGGTGGATCATTGAAATTGTCTTAACCAATACAATTTGTTAGAAATTATGCTGTATGATTTCTGAGGCTAAATCATGAAAGGGTATATGATATCTTCCTAGCTCTTTCTCTTGGAATATGCACATTGAAAATCCTGAGCTGACATGTAAGGAGTCTGGGTACTCTAAAGTCACCATGTTAAAGAAATTATATAGAAAGCATTATAGTTATTAAGAGGAATTCTTTATTTTCTAGTCCCTAGCACTTTCAGTCCAGGTACTAAACACATGAGTGAAGAAAACCTTGAGATAAACCTAGTCCTGGGGTATGTCTGAAAATTCGGCCAAACCCCACATGAAGTCCTTGTCCAGAAAAACCATAAAAGAAAAAAAATATTGCTGTTTTAAACCATAGAGTTTGGAGAGATTTATTACTATACAGTAATAGACGTTTAATATCCAGGATAGGTAAGTGTACGTTGCTTGATATAGTGAGACTTAAAAAAAAAAAAAAAGTTACAAGTATATACAGTAAACAGAAGTGTGAAAGATTCTGATTCTCCACATCTGTAGCAATATTTTTAATTTTAGCCA
>NW_007826034.1:0-810 GCF_000696425.1 Galeopterus variegatus
ACCTGGAGTCCCTAAGTAAATAAAGGGGACTGGGGTTGTGTGACCCGGGGGGAGGAAGGGTAGGACGCAGGAAAAACAAGAGCGAGCCCCAGGGGGGTAAGGTGAAGAAAGAAGCTTGAGAAGGAAAGAGGAGGCACTCTCCCCAGGTTCCAGCTAAAGCGTAGGACTGGGTGAGATCTTAAAACAAGAGTTCACTGATTCAGGGCACTGGCATGATCTCTTTCTCCTCAAGCAGGGTTAGAGCCACACACGAATTCAGGCTTCCATGTGTGAGAAGTCACTGAGAATGGGAAAGTAAGGAAGCAATTCCTTTACTGACTTTACTACACATCCTCCTTCACTTAAAAATAGTGGACACGACTCCCAGTAAGAATCCTCATCCGTGCTTAAATTAACGTTAATCATTTCCTCTCCCATCAAACAGCTCAGGCACATTTCAAGAGGGCAGATCCATTACGCCCAGGCGGAGTTTGGTATGAAAGTCCATAGAGCACTACTGCAAGGTTTGCCACTGGGTGTATTTTAACTATTAATGCATATTATTTTAACCATTGGAAGGTGAAAAACGACTTTAGCAATCAAGTCAACAACTAATTGAATTATGGCAGGAAAACACTGGGTTCACTTTGCCAACAAGTAGGATTGACACACAGTAATCTTAACTACAGGAGTTTCAGAATATAATGCCAAGAGGCTAGAATAGCTGCGCGGCCTTAAGGGAAGTCACAATATCTGAAGCCTTCAATTTGCTAAGTAAGCAGTAAAATGAACAGATTTGGCAAGATGATCTTGTGACCTCTAAATGTCCTT
>NW_007826035.1:0-810 GCF_000696425.1 Galeopterus variegatus
TTCCCAGGGGCTAAGCAGAGGGGGCAATGGGGAGTTGTTTAATGGGTACAGAGTTTGTTCTATAAGATGAAAAAAGTTCTGGATATGGATGATGGTGATAGTGGAATAACAAAATGAATGCCACTGAACTGTGCACTTAAAAATGGTTAAAATGGGGGCCAAACCTGTGGCGCACTCGGGAGAGTGCGGTGCTGGGAGTGCAGCAGCGCTCCCGCCGCGGGTTCGGATCCTATATAGGGATGACCGGTGCGCTCACAGCGCTCACTGGCTGAGCACGGTGAGGCCAGTCTCAAAAAGGACAAAAAAAAAAAAACGGTGAGGCCGTTCTCAAAAAAGACAAAAAAAAAAAAAAAAAGTTAAAATGGTAAATTTTGTGTTATATATATTTTACCACAATAGAAAAATTTCTTAGCTTCTCATTCTAATCACTTAGGGCATTTTACTAATTAAGCACCACTTGAGTATAGATTGGAGTATAAATTTGTGCAACCACTTCACACAGTTTAAATTGGTGTGTAAGTTTTCACGCAGGCCACCCTCTGACAAGTAAGGTGGTCAGCTGATCTAGATGCCTCTTTATTCTCACAGCTGACCTAGTCTCCAGGTCACCACCTGTTCAGATGTGCCTTGTTCTACTGACTAGTGAGCTCCAAGCTTCCATTCTGAGACATTCAGCACATCTCTTTCAGCAGGTAATTGTTCGTATTATTACCTGACTACATGCAGATGAAATTTGTTAAGTCCTGTAGCTGTGGCTACATTTTGGTCTCCATGGATGGACAACTTAGGCCTCACGGGAGCCTCAGGGAA
>NW_007826036.1:0-810 GCF_000696425.1 Galeopterus variegatus
ACACCAACTAAAACAGACAAATGTGATGTTGTTAACTGAAAAGCTTGAACACTTCAATGAACAAATTTGACACCTTGAACTATACCAGTAGAAATGTCCTCATATCAAAATATAAATTTCAAATAGTTAGAAAACACATTATTCTCATGCAAATATATTGCAAATGCATTCCAAATATGCATTTAACTCATAACATGGAAACTAATCAGGTCTGTAGAGTTGATTCAAAGGAAGCTAGGAGAAACTGATCACTGGAAATGTAGTGAGTGGATAAAAGAATGCTGAGAAGGAATGGAAAACAGGTGTAAACTGATTAAATTTCTACATGATAATAAAATCTTAATTGTTGATGTTATGTTTTCTACTAAATAAGAGTATGAAAAAAAGTTGCTTGTATTATACCTGTCTTCTCTGAATTAACATCATGCTCAAAATGTATAGACTCTGGAACCTATCAAAAAAAATGTTAGGTCAAACAAAAGTTACATTTTCCTAGAGCTCTATGGGCCAACACATAAGCCAGTAGTCACATGGGGCTATTGAGTATTGAAATGTATCAAGTCCACATTGAGATGTGCTATAAGTGTAAAATATACTCTGGATTTTGAAGACGTAGTATGAAAAAAAATGTAAACTACCATTGATAATTTTTTATATTTATTACATGTCAAAATGATAGTTTTCATATATTGGGTTAAATAAAATATATTATTCAAATTAATTTCATCTGTTCTTTTAAAATTTTTTTTCTGTGGCTACCAGAAAATTCAAATTACATATAAGTCTCCCATTTTATTTCTATTGGACAGA
>NW_007826037.1:0-810 GCF_000696425.1 Galeopterus variegatus
CCTTTTCAGTCATTTCAAGAGTTTCTTGCTCTATAGAGTCTGGTATGTGAGAATAACTGTATGCTTTTTGTGGTGTCATATTTTCTTGGATTTTTCATATTTTCAGTTTCTCTACATTGATATCTCATAATCTGGTAGAGCAGTTGCTTCTTCTCTTACTCTGTTGTGGGCTATGAGGAGAGAGGCTTCCTCTTCTTTTTGCAGTCTCTGTTAGTGACTCTCAATGTGTCAATGCAGTCAACTAACTGATAGGCCGCCAGCACACTGGCTATGGCTGCTCTTATGTCAGTGAGCTGTTTTTGAGGCAGCTATGACTGTGGTGGTGGCTGTGTTGTGTTGTGTGTGGTATTGGTGTTTTTGGCATGCTCCTGCCTGCTGCCAGGCAGGGGCCACTGCCATCAGTTGCTGCCTAGGACCCAATGCCTACTCCTGCCTACTGCTGGAGTGGTGAGACTGCCCTTGTCTCCTTCCTAGGTACCCATGTATTCTCCTACCCCCTGCCAGGGAAGTGGTGCTGTCCTTGGCTCCTGCCTGGGGCTCTGCTTGTGCTCCTGCCTGCTGCCAGGTGGTGGGGGCTCAAATTATTGGCTTCTCATGGCCATATTTTATTGGAATATCTAGAGTAAATCTGGATATAATTTTGTGATGTTTTGTAAGTTTGTATATAACTATTTCCCTGACATCTTTAACCAATTTCTTTCCAGTATTTTTTAAGCAAGCCTTTCTTTTCACACTGATCCATGACATCTTCTTTATTATACACTATGTGAATTAATTTCTGGCCTATGTCCTTATTTCTCTTATTCCTCT
>NW_007826038.1:0-810 GCF_000696425.1 Galeopterus variegatus
ACTGCCACCACTGATTATTTTGTTTACTGTTAGATTATGGACCCTCCTGGTGCCATTTCAGCATGGAGGATCAGAGGCCATAGGATGTGGCAGGATGAAGAGACTCTGTCCCACCTGGAGATGTCAACTCTACACAAGTGTGCAAGACATCCTGGAGCAGTAGGCTCTAGTGACCAGACTCCTTGGACTGTCCCCCGCCCCCAGAGTGGGATGAGTCATCTCTAGGTAGACTGACATCTGAAGCTCCTTGCATTGGTTTTTGTGCTGTGAGCCGTGCATGATTCCAGGGTAAACCGAGGATGCTTTTCAGAAAAAGAAACTGCAAGGAATAATCAGTCACTGACATAACTAGACATTTAAGAGAGGAACTGTTGAGAGGTGATTTTGATTTTTTCTAAACCTCATTGTTTTAGAAATGCGTTGTTTCTAAAACCCATGAGATGGCTAAGGTTCTGCTAAGAGCTGGTATACAAAGGCCAAAAGGCCAGAGAGCATGAAACCCACAAAACTAGCAGTATGACCAGAAAGGCTGGAGCTTCAGGGTTTTTAGTGTAAATTGGTGTATTATGAAGGAATACTTGTTCACTGATGGAAAATTGGAAAACACAAAGAAAAATGAGGGGAAAAAAATCACCATTTGGTTTCACAAGCCAAACAAAAACCACTTTTAAAATGTTGGTATACCTCCTTTTTGTTTTTTTTTTTTCTCTACATATTTTTACATAGCTGTGCTGTTTGTACAATTTCAAGTCCTGCTTTTCAATACAACTGGATGTGTTTTTTATTTTCTGATGACACAAATAATATGTG
>NW_007826039.1:0-810 GCF_000696425.1 Galeopterus variegatus
CGGGAGCGCCGCCGCGCTTCCCAAGCGGCGCACTGTACCAGTGCGCCACCGGGCCGGCCCACTTTTATAATTTTAAAACTGTTTGAAATGACCCTATAAAGTCCTCACAGAAAAAGAAGGGCATTAGACATATATTTTGCTTTATACAATGAAAATGTCTCCCTGAAAAGTTATCTTAAATTGAAACTACTCTTTCACTATAGAGGCTGGGACGGAGAGACTAGAGTTGGAAAACTATAAGTGGACCACAGCTTCCAGTTTTTGCCACTTAGGCTAAAAAGACTAATTTCTCTCTTGATAGATTGCTGTGGTTAACCCACCTGGAGTCCAAATAAGCATAAGGTTATGTCAACATTTACCTAACATTTACTACTTCTACTGAGTCCCTTTGTCTTTCTAACTTCTCCATCCTCATCTCTTTTGACTTCTCTGTTTTTTATTTAAATATTCTCCCCCTTTCTTCTCTATAATTTCCCTAATCCTTCTTTAATTGCCATAATGTAACACTAAAGTATAATTTAAGATACAACTTTTAAGTATCTTGTTCTTCAAGTAAATCAAGTTAGATTTTACTATGGTCCTTTACAGATTCTTACTTCAGGAGCTTGATAATTTACCTGGCTCTGAGCTAGGAAATCTTACTACATAAAATAATTCCACAAAACTTATTGAAATAAGACACAAAGAGCACTAAATTTTAAAATTAAAAACTTCTATTCATCGAAAGACATCTTTAAGAAGTAAAAACATAATCTACAAACTGGAAGGTAAGTGCAAAACATTTGTAACAAAAGACTGCTTAACAAGAAT
>NW_007826040.1:0-810 GCF_000696425.1 Galeopterus variegatus
CTTTGCAAGACATATGGTGTCTTTCCCTACTCTTTAGCTCTGCCACTGTAGCACAAAAGCAGTTAGAGACAAACCTTGAATGAGTAATTGTATTTACAAAAGCAGGCCTTTCCTATCAGTTACTAATATGATAAATTTGCAAGCACAGTCAGTCTCTGATTTCTATGAAGTTTGGATTTTGAAAATTCTGTACTTTCTTTTCATGATAATTTGACTCTTTCAATCTCCCTTTTTCATCCCAGTTTGAACTTTTATATATAAATTGATGACCAAACACAGTCAACAGTTCTGAGTTGGTGTGTTGCCATCTCTCTAAAGGAGCATTTAGGCAATCATCTGAATCATTTGTTACATCCGTGCCCCTCCTTTACCCAGGGAGTGGAAAGTGGATTTAAAAGAATGCAATGATTGATATCAGTCTCATCAACTCACAGATGGAAATTTCATAAAGTCTGACTGTGGATTTAATTGTGAAAGAAAAATAGCAGTTAAAGAAGATAACTAAGAAAATGTTAGGTATATATAGTCAAAATTGTCTTAAAGACAGAACAGTATTAGTGGTTTTATATGCTTTTTTTATATATTGGTAAGAATGAAATCTCACTTATAACATTTAAGTCTATTATTGTCTTTCACACATCTGAGGTTGGTATATATTTGACAGAGTAAGTTAGTGTAAGTCTATTTGCAGGGACCATGTGTGTGCATAGTTTGCTTGCGTGTATAATGCATACATATGTGTACAAATGAGGAGAACATTGTCCTTTGAAGCCAGTACTGACAATGAGTGTGAATGTTGTTGGTGGACAC
>NW_007826041.1:0-810 GCF_000696425.1 Galeopterus variegatus
TTTAGTCATTGTGGCAGGGGGTTTAATGGTCCACTGGTTCAACACTATTGTCTGGCAAGGATGCTGCTTGGGCTGCCAATTTGGCATGGCTGCCTGAGTGTCTGCTCAGTTGCCCAATGGCACCTGGGGTGCATGGTCACCTTGGGTCTTGGGTCTCTCTGGGGAGGCACCTCTCTGGTCAGTGCACACTTGGCTGGGCTGGGGTGGCTGGGCGGCGGCAAGGCCTACCTGCTCAGTCATGTGCTGGCATTGTAGGATGCATG
The DNA here is from genome assembly GCF_000696425.1 of Galeopterus variegatus. Classification (NCBI taxonomy): domain Eukaryota; kingdom Metazoa; phylum Chordata; class Mammalia; order Dermoptera; family Cynocephalidae; genus Galeopterus; species Galeopterus variegatus. The sequence goes on from NW_007826041.1 coordinate 264, forward strand.
ATGAGCCAAAGGTTTTTATCATACCCTGTAACTCTTCATCAAACCATCAGACCAGAGACTTATCCATCTTTTTTTTACTCTTGGAAATGAATAGCTCACTCTGGCACCTTAGCTGGGACAGGAGGGAATGGAGTGGATTAACGAGAGAACTGTTGTGGCTGGACCCTGGATTCTCCTGCCCAAAACTCTCTACACGTTAGCTTCAGGGATGCATAATCCAACTGCAGGATCTGAGGAGCAGCATGGGGGACAGCGGAAGCGTCTGGAATCTCTACACACAAGATGGTGGATGCGCATAGCTGCACAAGCGCCTAGTCTGAGATTTTAAAATGTCTGGCCTCAGACAGTTATAGCAACCTCTGATATTTGGGAAAATCAATAAAACCAATTCATGACAGGTAAAAATATTGGGGAGGGAGGATTTTTTTAAAAAAATAGTCTAGTCTTTTTTCAATTAATTATGGGGGAACAACTGGATATCCACAAACAAAAGAAGGAAGTTGGACCTCTATCTCACACCATATACAAAAATTAACACAATATGGAT
>NW_007826042.1:0-810 GCF_000696425.1 Galeopterus variegatus
ATTGGTTAAAAGTCTATTAGTTCAACAAATACCTCAACTGTATATAGTTTATACAGCATGCTTTTCTCATTATTCTAAAAGCCCTGCACTTAAAGTGATTGTGTATGTATAAGATGATAAAGCACATGACAGAACAAGGAGTCCTGCCAAAGATGAGAAAGTGGGAAAATTCCATAACCTTTAAAGGAGAAACCTCTTTTCATTTGACTTCTATCTTGGCACATTCTGTCTGGGGAATTCTTCTATATGAATTATGTTTTTCATTTACTTCCAGTGGCACCTAGTTTTTAAGATCACAAACTTCCTGGGTTCAAATCCAGACACTGCCACTTAATGGTTATTTAATCTTGGATAAGTTGCATAACCTCTCTCTTCCTTAGTTTCCTCATTGGTAAATGGGGGATAATCATAATACTACCTCAATGGCTGTGTGATTAAGGAGGTTATAGGTATATAATACTGTAGTCGGCCGATTTATGCCTTCCAAGATATCTAGTCCTAATACCTGGAACCCATAAATGTTACTTTGTATGGTAAAAAGGGTCTTTGTAGATGCGATTAAGTTAAGGATCTTTAGATGGGGAGATTATCCAGATAGACCCTAAATGCAATCACATTTATTCATATAAGAGGGAGATTTGACCACAGACATATATAGAAGAAAAAGGTAACATGAAGATGGATGCAGAGATTAGAGTGATGTGGCCACAAGCCAAGGAATGCTGGCAGCCACCAGAAGCTGGAAGAGGCAAGGAGTGGATTCTCTTCTAGAACCTTCAGAGGGAGCACAGGTATGCTGACATCTTAATT
>NW_007826043.1:0-810 GCF_000696425.1 Galeopterus variegatus
AGGAAGGAAGGAAGGAAGGAAGGAAGGAAGGAAGGAAGGAAGGAAGGAGGAAGGAAGGAAGTCCTGATTCTCCCCAGAGCTGTGGAGAAGTAAAACCCTCTGACATTTTGAATTCAACCCAGTGAAACTGATTTCAGACTTCAGGGCTTCAGAACTATAAGAGAATATGTATATATTGTTTTAAGCTACCAAGTTTGTGGTAATATGTTACAGCAGCAATAGGAAACTAGTACAAGGATAATGAGAGTTAAAGATTTGCAGTAGTTATGTGGAAAAAGAAGTAATATTTGAACAGTAATTTGACTACAATAGGAATGTTATCTTGAAGGGGAAAGAGAATGGAGGTAAAGTATATAGCCTAGGTGACTAGAATACGTACGATGTAGGCAAGACAATGAAAGCAAGAAATAGGCTAACAGCATTAGGAAAAGAAAGGAAGAGATTAACATTTTAAAGGAAGCGCCTGTACCATTTCCTGACTGATCATCTTGCTGAAGTAGTGTTTGCTAGTTTTTTCCACTGTAAAGTTACTTTTTAATTCCCCCACTTTTCCATACTGTGCTCTTTAGTAGCAAGTCATCCCCTATGGGTGAAAGAGTTATGCTCCACCTACTTGAGGAGGTCGTATCTCCATAAGTTATTTGGAATACTCCGTATGGGATATTTGTCTTTTATCCCCCATTTATTTACGTATTCAAGCATTTAGTTATATCAGTATGTCTCATGGATATTTATTTTCTAGTTTGGATTATAATCCAATGCTAAGTTATTTATTTCTGCTGTCCTATCGTTCAACTTTGCTCATTAGGA
>NW_007826044.1:0-809 GCF_000696425.1 Galeopterus variegatus
GCTTTTAGTCTGGATCCCAGTCCCTTTCACCTTCTCAAGGTCTTTCCTCCTGCAATTTACTCCCAAAGCATTCCATGATCCCTCTCTATTAGTTTGTTCTCATTATCATATAAACATGCTCTTGGAGCTTATAAAAATATGGGTCTCTTGTTTGCCTGCAGCTACCACACTCTCTTCACTCCCTTCACATATGATTTTGAGCTTGTCATCTACAGTCACTATTCCAGCTTCGTCACTGACATTCTCTTCTCAGCCCGTCTGATCGGGCTTCTTTCACCACCACTCCAATAGGGCCACTATTATCAGGTATTGCCAGGCCTGTTTTATCTACCATGACCCTATAGGAGCATCAGATGAAATTCTCCACCTCCTTCTTGCACCACTTCTTAGAGCTCATGACACTCCGTGTCTTTATTCTTCTTCTTCCTGAACTGGCCATTTGTCACATCTCTTTGCTGGCCTTTCCTCCTCTGATAAATCCGTAAGTGTGGTATTCCCTATGAATATGTCCTAGGAACCATATGTTGGGCCTTTGACTCCAGCCCTAACAGCTCATGCGTTCTCCAGGTCTCTAATTTCCAGCAGCCAACTTGGCATCAACACGTAAAAGTCTAGCAGCCATCTCAAACTTACCATGGCCAAATGAAACGCTTTATCCTCACCTCAAACATCACCCACATTATGACTTTCTCCAACCAAGAAAATGGCCTCACCAGACAACTGATGGCTAAAACAAAACAAAAATTAGATACCCAGTAATTCTATCTAAAGCCTTATGGACACTACCTCTAAAACAATCCAAAGACCTC
>NW_007826045.1:0-809 GCF_000696425.1 Galeopterus variegatus
CCCAGGTGCAGCAGATCTCACTAGACCCAGAAGTACCTATAAAGTCAACCATTAAAACCTGAGCTACACAAAACGCCTTCCCTAGGGAATCAGCAGCAAAGCAGCAATTTAGCTCAGCCAAAGGGTGCAAGTACCGGTCCCCACAGGAAGTTCCCCCATCTTAGAAGTAAGCAAAGGACAACAAATTAGTTCCAATGCAGAGTTTAAGTGGTGGGAACAGCAAATAATCCAACACAGAACTGAAAGAAAAACAAAGTGCCCACAACCAGAGACAAAGTTTGATATTAACTAGTATAGGTCTCATTTCACCAAAGAACGAGAAGGACCAGAAGTCCCCTAGGCTACCAAGTCAGAAAGGGCCAAATCCCCATGACATGCACAAGCACCCCAGTGATTACCACTGAGACGTGGCAGGAGGCACCCCAGGCTCTCCCGAGCTGGGGTAGTGGGGGGCCGATATCCTCGGCCATGCTCCTCTGACACCTGCAACCAGCCCAGTGAAGACCACTGAGCTGCAGCAAGAAGGTCCCAGGGTTTCCCAGACAGGGTGGTGGGGGGCAAGGGCTTCTGTCACACCCCCCTGACATCTGGACCCAGCTCGGCAATGACCAAGCCTTCATTGGAAGCCTGCTGTTATCCCCTGTGGGAATGAGGGGGTTGCCACAGGCCTCAATCCCACCCCTCCTCCTTCCTCCTTCTTCCGTCCCATTTCCTTCCCTTTCCCCCTCTCCCCCTCCCCACCACCTGCTCTGCAAAAACATCATGGAATGTAAGAAGATCATTAATTTTTTAAAAATTATATTACAAGT
>NW_007826046.1:0-809 GCF_000696425.1 Galeopterus variegatus
TTAGAAGGACCTGCTCCTGGTTTACTGCTCTATCATCATCATCTTGAAATTCTTAATTTTTGAACACGGGGCCCTCATTTCCATTTTGCTCTGGGCCTGGCACATGATTTAGCTGGTCCTGGAGGTTCATGCCTTGCTCGAGCCAGGATTAAGCCCGGGTAGCCTGTCAGGATCCACACTCCTTCCCATCGCTAACCTGCCTCTTGGAGAGTATTTTCTAGTCTAAGAGGCTGCCCCGCTGCAGAGCGGCTGGGGGGTTCTTGTCCATAGAGCTACTTCCCAACACGCAATTCTGCACAGTATGTGTTAGGGGATGGCAGCAGCGAGTGATGAAGGATGGCTAATAATCCTTAGGAGGAATCAGCTGGTATCTAACGGGTCATTCTAAAGAGGAAATTGGAAAGAGCCATGCCTAGCAGCGTACTCAGGGCCCGACACCTCCCAAATGGCAGCACAAGGCTACCCTCAAATTTCTCTGATTTGGGGTTCTTTAAGACTATAAAACAAATGCTGTTCTTTTCTGAAGGATGCTGAAGGAAACAACAAATTAGTAGAAAAATTAAAATATAATTACCTGTTTACTGAGTCGTACCCATAAGTTGGACAACTCTCCTCAGGTTACATTTGGGAATATTTCATTTTCAACAGTGCATTCACCAACAGCAACATATCCTGAGCTTCTTTGACATTTCTCTTCCACCTCCTTTATCATGTCTCAATTTACTGTCTCTGCCACTTTCCCTGATATCAGACTGAGTATAGCAAATATTCAGGAGAAAAATGATAAGACACAGCCATCCGTCCCTTCA
>NW_007826047.1:0-809 GCF_000696425.1 Galeopterus variegatus
TATATTAACATACATCGATCAGTTGTGATGACTATTCTTTCATTTCTGACATTAGTAACTTATCTTCTGTGTCTTTTCTTCTTGGTTAGGTTGGCTACAAGTTAAATTTTATTAATCTTTTCACCAGGCCAGATTTTGTTTCATAAATTTTTCCTATTGTTACTCTGTTTTCAATTTAGTGTTTTCCGTAGAGTTTACAATACCCACTTTTAACTTTGTATGTAACTATGATTCATGTAAATTGCAGACACCTTTATAAGAAAGTATTCCCAATTCCTCCCATCTATTTTATATAACATTTCTATCCTTCATTTAGCTTATCTATAGGCCATAATCACCCACAACATTGTTAATATTGTTGTTTTAAATACTTATATTTTAGATCAATTAAGGATAAGAAAAATTCATTTTTATTTTACTTACATTTATTCTTCTCTGACTCTTTTTTTTTTATGTTGGTCTAAATTTCTGACCTATATTATTTAACTTCTGCCTGAGGAACTTTTTTGAATATTTCTTGAGAACATTTCTGAGAAGATAAATTTCTCCTTTTCTTTTTCCCTAGAAAATGTTCCATTCCGGATACAGCCTGCTCATGGGAACAGAGACTTAGGGAGACAGAAACTTTGGGTTAATTGAGGGACATGGCTACAATGTTGTACTCTGGATATAGCCTGCTCAGTCCACTCCTGGGAGCAGAGATTGTATATGTGGAATTTCTTACTCTACCATTGCAGAAGTTCCATCCCATGCTGGGTTCCTTAGGCAACTTTATTTTATAGAATTAAATGCATATTTTGCTATTATTC
>NW_007826048.1:0-809 GCF_000696425.1 Galeopterus variegatus
GGTGTCCCCCTGAATGGTGTGATTCACTTAATGATGTAGTACCTATGTTCTCACTGGAAGACAGTACTGAGAGATAAACGGCAATGAATTATTTTCAGGAACAATTCAAGAGGAAGCAGGTGAAGAGGATCCTGATTTCTTGAGGCTTTTGAATAGCACAATAGGCACTGGTTTATTACAGGAGCAAAAAAATTAACATTCACTGAGCTGCTTATACATTTAGCCAATGAGTAAAAACGCAGTGCAGTTCCAGGTATATAATGTGAGGAGAGGAGAAAGAGAAAGTCTTTTTGTAGCTAAGAATTTTTTTAGCAAGTGAAAAACAAAGCTGGCGATTTAGCTATTCATGTTTATTTGAAATCATTTCTCATTTGTCCCTATTCCTTATGAAAAATACAGTCTGAAATAAATTTCAAAAGTAGATAATTGTTTATTTCACAATGATAACAGGGGTGTTGGGTTAGAATTATAGAGTTAGAGTGGGGGGGAGGGGCAGGACAGCAATACCCACAGGGCCACAAGGATAATGAAAATAGATTCAGGGTGTCTGATGAAAGTGTTGACAAGGGGGTGGAGCTCAAGAGAGCCCACACCCTGGCTAAAGGCATTTAGATTCACTTAAAACAAAACAACCACTTAGCCATGAAAAATCTAACTGCAGGCCTATTTCAGCCCAAGGCTGAACAGTTGGTAAATTCTGGGTTCATAAAATCTGAGACCCTGAGACCTCAGTGAACACTTTTACAAGGTCCTCAGCAGAGGCAGTGAAAGCCTGGAATAAGGGACAACCCTCAGAAAGTCTTTGTCTT
>NW_007826049.1:0-809 GCF_000696425.1 Galeopterus variegatus
TTGTCCTAAAGATAGTAACTAACCAGGTATTAATGTTTGATGTCTTTCTTTTTTAACTATTAAATACTTTTGAAATACTAGGGGAAAGAGAAAGAAATTATTCTATTCTTTGTGTCAGAGTCATGAATTTTTTAAAGCTCTCTCTTTACTTATTGTAGGAGGACTTCTGTTATCCTCGGTCGAAAAGCCTTATTTTATGAAATTATTTTTGAAATTAAATGCTACACTAACATAGAACAGGATTTATATTTTGAAGTTTGGCCACTGTAAATTCAAATTAAATTCCTTGAGTGGGAATTCTAATTTATAGGATCCAGTATTTTGATAAGAAAAGAAGTCTTATATAGGACTATATAACTCTCAATAAGGAATTTTGAAAGTAAATGCTCTAGAAGGGAGTCAGAGCAGTTGTAATTCTGCAAAATAGAGTGGTCAGAGTAAGAGTTCTTAGAAAACAATGAGGTTATTTAAATTCCACCTTGAAAACTGAGTGACAGTTTGCCCAGGGAACTATTGTGTTCCAAATTCCGTCTCCAGACAAGTCCTGCCTTCCCACAGGCCACTGAAAAGCTTTTTATTTTGTCGTCTTCTTCTAAAGGCTCCTTCAAAACCTCCCCAACAAACCAGGATTTTCTGCCAGGAAAAACAAAGACTACATTTTTAATGAAAAGGAAAATATCACTTCCATCAAACTAAGCTTCATGACAATGAAAATTCTAATAATTTCTGAGCAGATTTCAGACTCTAAAATTTTGTCTCATACCTAATCATTTTAATTTTTTTATTCTTGCCTTCTTCATTGCCTAGCT
>NW_007826050.1:0-809 GCF_000696425.1 Galeopterus variegatus
TATTTTGTAGATGTTAAAAATAAATTAAAATAAGATGAAATTTGCCCTCCTCCCCAAGATGGTAAATTCTACTATAGCAGAAAAACTAGTGAATTCACTTGGGAGGAATGGTATATTAAGCCATTAGCAGCTCTTAAGTTCTTAAGGAATGGCATCTCAGAGCCCTTCCTGCAACTGGGCTTTAAGAGACATAAATGTGGAGGAAAGGGAAAATAACCTTAAAATCTTGGAGGAAAGGAAAGGCTGAAAGCTAAATGAATAGACAAGACAGACAGGCTGGGGGACACAGAGAAAAGCTTGCTAACATCCCAGTGATGAGGCCTAGATGACAGGTGTTCCCCGAAGACCCAGGGAACTTTGGCTGAACACACATGTCCAAGGAGATGGAGGAGGAGGTGCATAGCTTAGCCTTGGATACAGTCCCTCCCTTTTGGAGGTAGCTGCCAGACTTGAATTAAATGCCCTTCCTTGTCCAATCATTAAGGGAAGATTTGTGGAGCTCTTGTGTGCACTAAGGGTCCTGCTTCCAGACTCTCAACCTCTGAGTCCTTTGGTTACAAATTTACAGCTGCTTTTGGGGTGATGGCCCCACTTCTCTGGGTGTGGGTGAAACATATATACCCAGAAGATGGGTTGGCGGGAAGTTATAAACACAAAAACGTTATCAGGATCACGTAGCAAATTCCATTTATTTTCAACAAATTGAGCCAAACAACCAACATGTAAACAATAGTAGGTAATTAACAGTAATTAAAAAGCAATAATAGCATCATTTGGGTATAATCTTGACCTCACCAATGTTCAGTTGG